>NC_061070.1:12998771-13003771 GCF_021917145.1 Hypomesus transpacificus
CTATCATTCCTTATCTTGGGGAAAAATATAATTTGGTATGCAGGCCAATCTGTCCATCATAATCAGCATTCCTCTTCCTTTCAGAGGTTGTTCTTCCTCTGTCTCTTTCCCCCCAGGTCAGCTCTGACTGATACTGTGATGACAAGCACCTAAGGATTTGTAGCCAATTGACGAGCCAGGCATCATCCACTCCAATATGTGCACATTGAAGAAAAACACACATAAACACATACACACACCACACACACACACACATACACACTGAGAGTTGGGACTGACAGGGGTTCATGGCCGCGTCTCTCAAGGCTGTTCTGTGTGAGAGTGTTTAGAATCTCTCTCTCATAACAGGATATGACTGATGATGGAAAGACTGGTCTAGGACTGAGAAGTGTCTGCCTTGAGAATATGGACTCGGACACGTACGCCCCCCCACTCCGAAAGAGGAGACACACATACGCTGGTGAACACGCACGGCGTGCACATTGACACCGAAATAAAGACACACAGAGATCTAAGTGAACCGACAAACTCACACACGTCCCGCACTTGGTAGCCCACGTGCACACCCCCTCATACACTCATGGTCACACCAGATTTCCATTTCTCGCTTGCCTTTCTCCCAGTTCAGCGAGGCTACCAATCAGATCCAATGTCCACCTTTCTCCCCCCTTCCGCCCTGGGTTTTCAGTGGAATATTCTCCTCGTAGGACAGGACTTGTGTTAATGAAGCGTAGTTTCCGTGACCCAACCCCCCCCCCCCCCTCCCCCCCGGCAGCGTCTGAGCGGGGGCTCTTTAAGTCCTGTTCCATCACGTTGGCCCCCCCAGCGGGGTCGTGAAATAACAGGAGGCTGTCAGCAGCTCCACATCACAGCTAGGGAGCTGCCGTCAGCAATGCTTCTTTCCAGAATGTCTCACTCACACACGTACTCACACGCGCACACACACACACACACGTTCATGGAGCTGACACCAACTGGGTGTTTGGTTTTCCCGTTTGTGCCCATCAATCAGCCTCACTACTGTTTTCCACGCAATTTGATTGGAGGCCAGATAAATACATAAACGCACACTTACAGAGACGCACACTCACTCAACACACGTACGTTGATTCTTGATGAAACTTCAAAGGGATTTCAGTGTGGTTGACTTGTTGCCGTGTCATTTTTGTTTGCCGTAGGCAAGTCTGGCCAATAATTCGGTATGCAATGATCCCTCTCAGTGACATCACTTCCTGCTTTAGGACACCCTACTCCTTTCCAAACCTTGAACTTACAGGCCCAAACCAGAGCCTGGGACCCTGCATCCCTGACTCAGATGACCTATTCCCTGGACCCAAGGCCACAAACACTGCCAGGAGCCCATTCATATTGCCCAGGATTGTTCTATCCTGTCAGAGCTTGCCATGCTGAAGGCACAGATGGCCATGAATACTGGATGGAAGCCGAGGCCAGCGAGGTCAGCGGAGGTCTGACTGGTAGGAAACATGGATCACACATGACCATTCAAATGAACAGAGCTCTGGCTATTTCCAATTCTGGGAATGCCAGGCCTCCATGACCTGGCCCAAGCGATACCTTCCCATGAAACTAGTATGAGTAGCAGTATCGTTAATGTTCTGTCAGGTTTTAGACAGGTGTTTGAAGTGTGTAATTCCTGTCCTATTGTTAGTCCATCAGTGGCGGTTGGATCTCATCCGCTCTGGGTTTTATAAAGACCAGGAGTCAGGAAACCAAGTAAGAAATGCATATGTACAGTAAGGGAATATATTTCACCTGAGTGCATGATGTATTAGTAAGGTCAATGTTGACAGTCAACACAGAGTGGCACATGAGGATAATGGCAAACAATGGCACCACAAGACGTGCTAAAGCACATTCACAAACAATTCCAAGATCGGTGAGCAAACATTTCCAGTGCCTTGAGAGGGCTATCTGACTCTATATGAAAGGCTGTTTACCTCCAGACTGCTCGTAAAGTGAGTCAACGATGACAGTGCAGCTGTGAGATCAGGCCAGTCACATGGGCGAGGGCAGGGTTTTCTCACAGTCAAAGCTATGTATCGGGCTGAGTTACAGTTTTAATAGGGGGTGCAGACAGACAGACAGCTCCCCGACCATGTTAAATGTTGGAGGTGGTGTAGTCTCATGACCTGAGGTAAGAGATGTTCCCACAGTCATCTGCCTGGGTTATAGTCTCGGCCTGGTCTGACCACAGACACGCCCTCTTACCTCAGCATGCACCCTCAGGGTTCTCTCTTTATGTCCCACAATGGCTGCCGTAGCCAAGGCTACAGCACAGTCGTGGCGTTTGGAAAAGGTTCACCCACACACATTTGTATTCATGCATCATATACGTCACATTCATCCTCGCACGTACGCAGTCTCGCCTTCACACACACAAACACACACGCAGATTATCCAATCAGAATGCCATTTGTCTCAGACCCTCGTGTGTTTGTCAACAAGAAGAAATAATATTTGCACGTTCTCCCACGATCAGCTTGTGAGGTCTTGTGACCTCGCGATGGAAAACGAGAAGCCTGCTTTGTGGGCTTGTTTCACTCAACCAGAAAACACCCAGACACATCCTCATTCCCTCAGACAGGAGTATGAGAAAGACAGGGTGATTCAGAGAAGCAGTGGGGAGCTCGGAGAAACAGACAGATGATAGCTAGCTGCCAGCTGCTTTTACACCCTTTCCCCCGTTTCTCATATGAGTGTTGTGGCCTAGGCCGTACCTTTCGATCACTAAATCCAAGAGCAGACCTTGTGAGAAAAGGCCCAGACGTTTCTGTGTTTCCCCACAGCTTTACAAGTCATGGGGCGGATCCCCCCACCTCGCCCCCCCCCCACACACAGTGTAGTCTAGAGTTGAGTCATCTCTGAGAGGGTTCAATCCGACCTACAGTTTCACACAGCGAAACATGCTAATTGGACATCAAAGCAGATGTACACAGAACAGTCTCGGATTCACACACGCATACAAACACACACAATCAATTTCGGTAATAAGCTCATGAATGTTTGACCTATTACATCATTTTAACACACACACTCTTGAGAATCTATTCTATGGCACTCATTTCCCTTGGGTCAGTGGACATTGCAGATTTAGATAGGGGGGTCTTAATCTTATACTGCCAATGTAAAATGATCAGACGCCATAATGCCTTCACAGTGCTGTTCACTCCCAATCAAAACTCAGAACAGATTGACAGGAACTGCTTAGGGGCAGAGCCAGGTGGTCAAAAGTTAAGGGTCAAACATGTCACCTTTCCTGTAGTGCTTGTAGGGTAAACGTTATTATAGTTGAGCATAATGTAGGCATAATCATTATCAGGTGTATTTATGTGTGGATGCCTGTGTGCGTGTGTGTGTCTGTGTGTGTGTGTGTGTGCGTGCGTGTGTGTGTGTGTGTGTATGCGTGTGTGTGTGTGCTCTATATGAGCTGGGTTCCACTAAGGTCAGAGGTGGAGAGGAAGGGAGGTATCATTTTTTATGTATAGGGCATATATCCTCTGCAGTTCCAGGAAATGATTAATAAACAGAACCATAACATGCGTTTACACAAGTACCTTCCAGGAAATGATCCTACCCAATGAGAGACAGACACATGCCATGTACACATGTATATGGTTTCTGGTGACTAAGACACAAGGTTCTTGTGAAGTTCCTGTAGTTGTGCTGGGGAATGGACTACATGTATGCATCCCATCATGACTGTTAAGCAAATGGTTGAAGAAACCGTTTCAGTTTCTAACTGACTCTGCGAGAGCTCTCTAAGAGACATGATGATCCCTGTGCCGTTGCCATTGTTTCAGAAGCTTTTGATGTGTGGTCTGAGAAAGAGTTGGTTTTGACGTTGTGCTGCTTCAGAGACAGTGAATATAGGAGAACTGGAGAGGTGGGTGTTTAATGAGATCAATGACTTTTCCATTTCATTCAAAACTTGAATGATTGATTGAATGTGTGAACATTGCTATCTACACAGGGATCTGCACCATACACACCCTTTCCTGTAATGGGAAATACTTCCTCCCTTCAGTACACATTCTACTGCAGAGTAAGTATCGTATTCGTAATTCGTAAATTCGATCAATTGTATCAGACAGACACACAAAAACACTCCTAATTTGGCGATTCTTGCCCCATTTGCCAGTTTTAACAGATTTTACTGTCATGAATGCATTTTTGCCATTTGAGGCTGTTGTCTTTTGTTGCTTTCCTTCGTTTCCTTCCTTTTTATGTCATCACATATTCATTTCATTGTCCAGAATGACGTTGCGTTATACTGTACACATACATCTCTTTGACTTAACACACACACACACTCTTCCCTCACCCTGTTTACTCTATGACTGTGTTGCCCTAAGCTGTTTCTGGTGTTGGTCTAAGTGTGCTGTCATGTGACAATCTATGTTTGTAGACTGGGGTGACCTCACGACCCAGGCCTCCATCAACTGTGGTCATGTGGCTGGGACGACTGCACTGTTGAGGCCAGACCTGACCTGCAACGCCTTTCCACCTCTCACCCTCCCGCCCTCTCTCTCTCTCTCTCTCTCTCTCTCTCTCTCTCTCTCTCTCTGTGTCTGTCTGTCTGTCTGTCTCTCTACCTATCCCCTCTTTATCTATTTCTTTCTCCTTCACCCTTTCTCTCCCACCCCCGACGGTCTTGCTCTATTTCTCTCCCTCTCTCTTCCTTCCCCTGTCTCCTCCTCCCTCCCTCTGTCTCTCTCTCTCTTCCTCTCTTTCTCTCCCCCTATCTCTCTCACTGGCATTCTCGCTCCCAGCTGAACTTGTTCACCTCGTCCGCTGAGACGTGTCACACGTGTTGCAGAGTGACTCATGACCTCGAGTAGGGTAGAGAGTGGGGGAGAGAGACTGGGTTAGAGAGTGGGGGAGAGAGACTGTGTGAGAGAGTGGGGGAGAGAGACTGTGTGAGAGAGTGGGGGAGAGAGACTGTGTGAGAGAATGGGGGAAAGAGACCATGTGAGAGAGTG
>NC_061070.1:13006271-13223771 GCF_021917145.1 Hypomesus transpacificus
GTGGTCAGGGCTGCATACAAACACACTCTGTTTTAGGGGCCGGGGGCTGAGACTCCAGCAGGGGCTGGGGCTGGTGGAGGCTGGGACTGGTGGAGGCTGGGACTGGACCAGGGCCAGGGCCAGGGCCAGGGCCAGGGCCAGGGCCAGGGCTGGGTGGGGGTGGAGGAGATTTGTAACTTGCTGCTTCAACCTCAGCTGGGAGACTGGACATGGTGGATGTCTTGCACATTATCCAGTATAGTAACAATATGTGAAAGAGGTTTAGAGATAATAGATGAGTGATTAGATGCGTAGGGTTATCGATGATAACACCATTATCTACTTAAGGCTTGAAAACGTTTTTCAATAATGATTCTCAAACCATTTATTTTAACTTGTTGTCATTGATCAGTAGATAATGTGTGTATTTTTTGTCATGACAAAGTCATTTGTCAACGGTCCTAGTCAACAGCCTGGTGAGTACTCTTGTGTGTGTCCACATCCATTGTCAAAGATGGTGTGGAACAGTTGCGAAATGTTTGCCTGAGCTCTCATTAGGACTGATAGTGAACGAGATATATGGAGTGTGTGTTTTTGTGTACGTGAGTGAGCAGTTGCTAGCTTGCTTGCTTGTGTGTGTGTGTCACTAGTGGACCAGGGCACCTGTCTGCTCTGTCACACACCCTGCACTGCTGCTATCTGCTATCACCTGCTATCTCCCACACAGAATCTAGGTCATCGTTGCGCCAGCCAGGTAGAATATTGACAGGAGGAGGACAAGGAGAACAGGACTAACCGGTAACCTGGTTACCGGCCGTCGCAGGCGTCAAGGGCAATGCTCTGAAAACAGGCTGTCACACATTGCAAAGCGAGATAATCCTTCTAAATGTCAACTGAGGGGGAAAGAGAGAGAGAGGCAGAGAAAGATAGAGAGAGATGGTGGGAGCGGGAGGGTGGGGGGGGTTAGAGAAATGATAATGGTGATGGTGGGGTAGGTGGTAAGATAAAGGTGAAGGTAACTGAGATTATGTGCTCACAGCTCCTCTTCCTCATCTCTCTGAGTCTACCTTGCTGACATAAAGGCCTCTACTGGTAAAACAAGCTAAGGTTTCTCACTTTTACTGGGGAGTGAAAAAACGGTAAACCCACACCCCTACAGAAACTACTCTCATGAATGTATGACTCCATATTTTTGAAAGATTTGACAAGTATTAATGTTGACGTAAGCCAGCCAAAACACTCAGCCAGTAATCAATTACCTCATATACTTTTTTCCAGAAAGAAAAACATTGAGCATTTCTCTAAACAGTTTATCTAACGCTTCTCTCATAAACATAAAACCGACTGAGCCGAAAAAGGCCTTAAAATGGAAGAAGTCCGAAACTGGCCTCTGAGCTAGGCAAGAGGCAGCGGTGTTACTTATAAAAACATTTTAACTGGCAGGTTGAAACTTATGGAGAAAGAGATCTCCACCTCTCCTTTCCTCCTGTACTTCATGAGTCCCTCTGGACTGGGCCACTGTGTGTTGAGGTAGGGGGTGGGAGGAGGGGTCAGGACCATCTGTGGTGGTTACATTACTAACCACGTTTCTAAATTGGTGAGACCACTTCACTCCGTTTAGTCATTATTCTACTGTCTGCCCTGGTTGGTGGAGACACATGTGACTTCTCGCTGAGTCAGGCCCTTACCTTCAGTTAGTGGGTTATGGACCTCAGTCTGCCTAAGCAATTAGCCTTACATAAGCTGTGTGTAAACAGATCGGGCTCTTTGTGTTAGGTCAGTGAGTCTGCATCTATGTACCCTCTCCTCTGAGTCATCGTCAAACCTATCTGCAACTTTGATGCAACACCTCTTAGTCAGAGGACTCAGCTGTTTGTGGTCATGAATGTTCCTCTGGAACTCCTGGAGGTTAATCATTCAGTGTCTGGATGTCTGTTGACTACACTTGTTCAACAGAGGTGCTCTGTTCCTCTCCCAACACACAGGTAAGGTCAGGTTAGCTATACGGTAATGGGAGTTTGTGTGTCCTGGCCAGTGTGTGTGTCTGACCTAGTTAGCTACCATGTGAGTGTGTGTGTTTGTGTGTGCCTGCCTGCCTGCTCAACTATGTGTGTGTGTGTGTGTTTGTGTTTGTGTGTGAGTGACTGTGTGTGTTCATGTGAGTGTGTGCTGCCCGTCACACACTAGCCTTGTGAGATTGTAAAAGAAAGAGACCAAAGGATTTTACTGCATGGAATACTGACCTCTGACCTGAGAGAGCGAGAGACAGAGAGAGAGAGAGAGAGAGAGAGAGAGAGAGAGAGAGAGAGAGAGAGAGAGAGAGAGAGAGAGAGAGAGAGAGAGAGAGAGAGAGAGAGAGAGAGAGAGAGAGAGAGAGAGAGAGAAAGAGAGAGAGAGTTGTGATTCATGCAGCAGTAAGGGTGGGATCCACACTGTGTAAATACAGCATGTGGACCTCATGGGCAACGGTGTTATACGCTGATTTCATTATAAATAAAAAACGGATAGTTTATAAGTGAAATGTATATCTGTTGACTGTAAACAGTGTGATGTCAAAATGTGTGTGTGTACTCAAGGTGGGCTACATGCACTTTCTGTACACAGAGGGGTGAAGGGAGGTGGGGGGGGGGGGGGGGGATTTGCTCGCTCCCAGGTAATGTGTGAGTAAGCACACATAGTCCGCTCAGTGTGGGTGTGTACTTGCATGTGTGAGTGTGTCTGTGTGCACGTCTGTGTGTCTGTGTGTCGCAGAGAGCTCTCCCACTCAGCTCTCATGAATGAGTGTCCTGAGCTGGGAGGATAAAGGTGGTCTGTTGGACCCGGGTCCACTGACCCTTAAAGAGGGCATTGATGGAGGGCCTGCCTGGTCCAGATGAACTCCAAGTCCAGCCCAAACAGCACCATGATGGGGATGATCACACTCACTGCATCTCACACACTGGGCCCTGGTACCCACATAGCTAACTGTGATAGCAAAATGCTATGTCCAATGCTAAACTTACTTTTTGATTAACCTACCAGCCTCGATATCTGTATATATTTTGAAATTAGCACTATATCCACTTGACTTATCGTCTAAAGCTCAAAAAGCATTGCATGGGGTGAACTCACCCTCATAGAACATGAGTCAGACCAACTGGATGATTGAGTGGAAAAATAAAGAGAATTAGGAAAAAGAGAAACCTCATTAGTCTGCACAAACACTCATTTCCTCTCTCTTCCCACAAGGAGATGGTATCAACAGGGTCTTTGTTGGAAAGCCTGAGATATGAAATATGGACGTTAGTGAGCACACCACCACTAACGTGCTGTGAGCCACCGACCCTCCAGGCCCTCCCTCCCCACCCTCCATCCGACCACATCCGCCTGTCAGTGACCTTTGAACCCTTCAACTTCCTTCCAGATGGAGATCAAACCTCAAAGGCCGTCTCGGCCTCTTTTTGTGGACTGGTCTCACTGGAAGGGAGCTTCCACACATAGAGGCTTCTGGGTAATCAAAGAGCGGGAACGCTTCTCATTCGCTGTGCTCCCCACACCGCCACTCAGCATAGCAGCACTATTTGTATAGTATAAACATTTTGGATGATTGTATGTAATTACTCAGTGGTGTGTAAACACACACACACACACTGAGGAATATACTCATGAAAATGAAGGCATACTCTCTGAATAATTTTCTCTCTCTTTATATCTCTCTCTCCCACATACACACACACACACACACACACACAGACCTCAAGGATTTCATTTCCATGCTCAAAACTGTTTACTCAGCAATAACGCAAGTAAAGGGAGTCATAGACATGCACACTGCCAAGTACTGCCAAATAAACACCCCCATAAAATATTTTCAAGTAACTCTCCTACTTATGGTACCACATTCATAGTTTTACTATGTGTGAGTGTGAGTGTAAGTCAGTCCACAGAAACCACAGTAAGGGGTTATTCATTACTACAGCATTCATTAATCATGTGTAGCTCTCTCTGTTAATGCAAGCCAATGTAAGTATGTAGGCCATATGCATATTCATACAGAATCCTCCTAAACTCACAGTAGTCCTCTGTTAAAAAACACCACACCCTCACCTCGCATACATTTCCTTATCGCTTTACTCTTGTATGCCTGTCATGAAGTCACACCCAATCTAAGCAAAGCTCCGGTAAGTAGAAAGGCCATGTCAAATTTGACAGCTCAACCCCAACCAGACTTTAGCCTCTCTCCTTCTCCTCGTCATGTTTGACTGTGAATCCTACATGTGTTAAAGCAACAGATCGACCAGAGATAGCAGGGTTATTTTCAGTCTTCCCTCTTATTGGGTCATTGGGTCTCTCCAAGGATCGCGACACGCTGTCTCAGTCATAAGAGCAGCTTAATCTAGGCTGTTGGCTAATCTGGAGTACAGTGAGGGGGTCCTACTGCAGGCTGGTATGAAGATTTCTTTCTTGGTGGCTTCTAACCATACTGGTTCCATTTCAGACTTACACCACATTGTCTACCATCTAGCCCTCACCCCCACAGATTTGAAACAACCAGTTAAAAGGTATATTCATGGTTTCTTTGTTTAGCCCTCTTTAAGTTCAACTTTCCTTACTGCTTCACAGTTGCCCACAGATCAGCACTGATATACAGCCGAAGCCCTCAGAGACGACAAAGCAAAACAAAAAAAAACAAAAAAACAAGCGCAGTAGAAGGAGGAACAGAAAACACAGCCCTCCTCCACGGGCTGGAGACCGATGTCCATAGGAGGTAAGGAGAATGGTGAACCAAACTATTTACATTGTCAAGATGTCTTTACAGGAAAAAATGACTTTTTCCATCCCCCCTGGCGTAATGTCAGGTCTTTCAGACTGTATACAGGGTGAAGCGTGGTAAACAAATAAAAGTCCCTGTGCTTGGCTCTTTAAGTGGTCCAGCTCCCAAACGCCTGCCCAGACCTTAGTTCAGCCACGGGTCTGTTCCTCTCGCCCCTGGTCACTAGTGGTGATTCATCCTAGTTCGCTCTGAAGGGGGGACTGATGCCTGGAACAAATGTTAGTAAATTGTGGAGAGGCCAAGGGAAGTTGCTCATCCGACACACAATTTGCTTGGTTTACTCTGGCGTCAATGGATGCAATCAGTGTTCTAGAAGACCAACGGCGGTAAACACGGACCTCTCTGTAAATATTTACGGTCAGGCAAAAAGGTGGACGTACGAGGGGACGTGAAGTATTGAACATGACCAGTGCACTCTCTCTGGACTGAGTGAAGTCAGTCTGCACTCTGCACTGCTTTTTCAGCCCCAGGAGTTAAAGGTCAACATTGTTGCTCCATATGACCTGTTCATTGCTATTTCAAACTTCAAACTTTATAGCTATTTCTTACTTCGAACTCACTTATGACACACTCACACACACACCCCACTGAGCATGACAAAAACAACGTGTGGTCAGGCCAAGCTGCTCTCAGGCAGTACACTCAAACACAAATAGTCCCTTCTAGGAGCAGCCAGGCCACCAGAGGAGAGGGGGAAACAGGACGACAAAAACAGCAGGAGAGAGAAGAGGTGGAAATGGGTGGTGGTGAGGAACTGGGCTCTTCCTGCCGTAATCACAAGTCAGAGTATTTCCTGTCATTGTAGGAGCTCCAGACCCATTAACCAGCAAGACCCCGACACACACAAAGGGACACAAGCACACAGCCATTCAGGGTCAGACATACACTGACTGACACACTGCATACACATATTGTACATACAGTCAACGACACGGGAATTGACATATAGACACACATATAGAGGATATTGTTAATATACTGTCATGCACTTGATTAAACACACACACACACAGGTATGTGACTCACATCCTACTTGGCACAGTGGCTCTGCATTGTGAGCCTGCATTGTGGGCCTTTTGGCTCTCAACCTGATCAACACTTCCTTATGAAATCCAGAGGACAGTGTAAATATTTGCTCAGCCTTATCACAATGCCTTATCTTGGCGTGAACACTCAGCGCTACAGGCCTCCTAGAACTTTATTTTCTTAATGACTTTGCTAGCCCTGATAACTTCACAGAATAGACCACTTATTGAGAGGCTTCTAAGAAAAATCAGTTCTTCAATAGCTTGATGTTCCATCTCCACTCACCAACCCTTCCCCCCCATCTCCCCCATAAACGTTCCTCATGCTCCCAGCTAACAGGTGTGTTGGAGGACAGTTAAGAATCAATAGTTAGAATTCCATTACAAGGATAATGAAAGGAGGATTATACAGGTGTATGCTTCTAGAGTTAATGTCACATGGCTCTGGTGTTGAGGTCTAGATAAAGGTCCACTGCCAGGGAACCGGGTCTTGTAAACACATTCTGCAAGTAAATTATGGTTGTTTGTTTCAAATCAGTTTCATCAACACCGACATAAAGAGGTGCGCTCCTTCAAAGAGGTGCGTTTATTGTGGCAAATGTTTACTACGTAGATCATCCATACACATCACTTGTTACACAACTTTGAACATTGTACTGACTCATAGTAAGACTTAATTATTACTCATAATAAGACCCCTCTCATTAGTCTGTTCTGCTAGGCTGATCTTTAGAAGCTCTGGCTCCTCTTTGGACTGGCAGGCCAAGGACAGAGCCTCCACAGCCACCCAAGTCCTACAGGCCCCCAGCCAAGTCCAGAGGAAGAGCGGGGCTCAGTGTGGCTAGGTCTGCTAGGGGATGGGGGGTGTTCACAGCTCCCTTTGAGCAGGTGGGAGGATGTGTCGTCACTGAAGAGGACATGGGGAGCTGAACAGAGCAGGCTGGCAGCAGTCTCAACATGGAGGGGGTGGGACAAGTATGCAGGGCCCAGAGACTGGAATATATCCATTCTGTGGGTATCCCACTGCGTATGCTCACACCAACACATCCTTTTCTCTTAAAACAATGATAGGCAAACACAACTTTTTTTCAAAATGATTTTATTGGGAGAGCTACAAAAATGTACAGTACAAAGTTAACAGTCTCACACTCAATTTGTAGTGAACTGACTCCCCGAAGATAATTATATTACAACTCATGTTGTCTTTTTGTCCGTTTTTTTGTTACATTCAAAAAGCTTTACTTCTGATAAAGTAGTCAAAAAGTACATAGTGCGCATCCCCTGTACCTACTATGTACAAACAAAACATGTTTAACCACTTCCCCGTCCAGCAAATTCTCAAGACTCAGACTAATTCAATCTCAAAACAAAGTCAAAATAAGTGTAGCTAGATAAGGAGGGACTTTAAAAAAAAAGATATGGTTGTTTTCCAGGGTGTCCTTATAAGTGGTAACAACCTTCCAAAGTAATTCTGATCCAACACTACATTCAGTTCAACTTGTGTAAAAGATACATGTAGGAAAATACTTTATTTGGTTAATCTTAAGGCATGTAAAGATGGTGACCCCCTGTAGGCACTACACAATAACACTGGGGCACAAGGGATTGCTACATTCTTTAGCACGTGGCTGGAATCACAGTGTGACCTCATGCAAACAGAAAACAAAAATACTTTTTGGTTAATTTATTTACTTGGGTTCTTTGTCACTGAAGTCTGAATCTATATATAAAAAATTGTAAGGCGAGCTCAGGTTTGGACGGTTTGCACATCCACATTGTTTATACATTCTACAGAAATATCTATATAGGGATTCTCAAAAATGTCTTCCACAGCACTGACAAGCAACCTCGGAACAAACAGCAATCACGCAAACTTTTTTTAATAAAACGTAAACAAGGAAACAAAATTAATGAAATAAATATCACATACGTTCTCTTAAATTAAGATCTTTTTACTCATTTACAATAAAAATAACCAAGTGAAGTTACAAAAGGAGACCAAAACAAAATATATATATTACTGTGAAAAGAACATACACTCCACTTTATGCAGATTAATAATGGCGATCATAATTTAAACATAAAAGAATATAGATCTATTGCTTCATCATACTTGATAAATACAGTATGGACACAAATTACCAATGTAGCCTATAGTTCACAAGATAATAAATAAGTTAAATAGTCCATAGCCAGATACGCACCGCTATGTAATCACTCAAAACAGCTAAAAAAATATATATTCAACCATCAGCAGTGATTTCCCCAAACAAACCGAACTCAAGAGTGCTTTTAACGAAGCAACAAACTACACTAACCAAACAAACCACTGTGTGGCGCTGTGAAACAGAGTAAAAGTTCTGGAATGGAAGTTAAAAGTTTTGAGAAAGGAACACAACTTGAAAAATGTTACTTTGTGTCAAGGCATATTCTTGGCAGGGTGGAGGAAATCTGAAACCGCTTACAGTCTCTTCTCGTCAAGTCTTGTTATACATGTATCCCAGGAAAGTGTGGCTTGCCTCAAACCAAACACTGCCATTGCAGCTCATTAGGCAAGTCATCGATGGAATGCCTTCTGTTGATATCTACTATTATGCATCTATCATTACACAGACAGAAAAAAAAACTAATGCCATGTCAAGGATATTTTCATCCATTGAAAATAACATTACAAAAAGGATGTTTAGTCATCTGAAATCGACAGCCTGCTGAAGATTGGCAAACGTTTGCCAGCATCCAAACTTGGAGACTCGGAACCGCTGAGACTCCCAGAGGAGCTGAGCGAGCCGCTAGCATAGCTATCTCGGTCTGAGAGAGAGTCTGGTGGGCTAGGGGGAGAGTCGAACACCGGCGACTCGGAGAGGCGGCGCAGGGACTGCAAGTGGCTCATGTTGTAGGTGGGGGGGGAGGAGGGGCACATGTTTCCGTAGTAGGCACCGTTGGACTGGTTGGCATAACCGTTTTGGGTGTGCACAGCCAGAGGGGCGAGTAAGGCTTTAAGGTCCTGACTGGGGAAAGAGAATGCACTGTTCACACAGGACATGGAGTTTGGTGACAGAACGTCCTCGTAAAAATTAGGAGAGCAAGAGGAGGTGGAGGAGGGTGGTGGAGGGGTGCGCGAAGTTGGACTCTCGAGCAGGGGCGACTCAAGTCCGTGGTGACTAGAAAAGCCGGAAAAACTCAGACTGTGGTGGAGCTTTGGTCTATCCCTCTGGTTGAACCCAGCATGCAGAGGCACGACCTCCCTTTGACCAAAGCCGCAAAGCTCGCGGGCTGATTTGGGCTCGCCTTGCATGTTGGCGTTGCTTGGAGCTGGTCTGCGCTCGTCAGCATTGTGGATAAAATGACAGCGGGGACCGTAAGGGCAGAATCCGATGGTGTGGAACGTGCGGCATGGCTCGGTTTTATACTTGGGGTGACGTGACAAACTCCTCAGCTCGTGGTAGCCGTGCGCAAACTGGCACTTTTCTCCGTATTTGCAAGCTCCGTTCTCTTCGAAGGGCCTGCAGAGTTCGGTCTTGTAGCGGGTGGAGTTGATTTGAGAACCCTGCTTCTGCTGAAGAACTTGCAGCTGCTGGCTGCGGTCCATGCTACGGTCTCCGTTCTCGCTGTATGCACGGTCGCGAAACTTGTTTTCCTTGTTCATGAGAGCAGTGGCGGTGTTGCTGCTTGACAAATTCTCCTTTAGATTGCTGTAGGAGTTGACTGAGTATTTGTTACTGTTGGTCATCAACTCCAGGTTGCTGGTCGAGTTTCTACGGAAAAATCCCGGCGCAAAAGGACAACTGTTAGAGCTAGTTGTTACTGGAGCTCCCACAGCTTTTTTGTCCAGCATGCTGTTGATATGAATTGCGTTCATATTAAGGCTTTTTTCTTGCTGTGGAGGGGAAAAAAAGAAGACAAATTAGCCATGCACTTTAACACGAGCCATTTACAACCATTGCAGCGTCTGTTTTGACAACAGGATTTTGAATGTAAATGTAGCCTAATGTTACTAGGCACTTTGTGGAAGTTACTACTCAACAGGTTGTGGCGATTACCTTGTTAACCCAAAGACTATTTGGCATATTGCAAATAATGTAAGCATTAAATGCAAAGTGAGGATTGGAATATTTGGCTATTTTAAAATGACAATTACCTTGTAAAGCATGTCGATGTCGTAGAAGGCGGACAAGATGGTTGCAGACATCTCCTTTTCGTAGGTTTTCTGTCGCAGTAGCTCTCTCATGGAGGACCAACCAGGATCCTTGAATGCACGAGGCAACTCTAGTAGACTGTGCCACGACTGGTTTTGGAAAGCTTGAAAGTTCTGAAAAAGTAATGTGCAATTCCTGTGGTGGTTAGTGAGATAAGAAGCAAGGGGAAAGTTGCTTGTATTGTTGTGTGGTAGATTTCTCCCCTCAAGAAGCGCTGTACCAGAGTGCTTCACTAACAGCACTCGCTGTGCACATGTATATAAATGCTTCGTGGTCGCTGTCGAGAGAGGGGCGTTGTAAAGTTGAAGCAACGTCTGCAAGACACGCCCCCTATTTTCAAACGTCTTGCAGGCAGTGGTTGGCCGCTTTTTATACTCCGCCTTGAAATTAAACTCCCTTCAAAAGTTTTATCTCAACTATTTTGTGAGACTTGGTCTTCTTTTGGTTGTGCAAGGCCTAACACTATCCCAATTTGTAAGGCTGCCTTCATTGCCGAAAACTGTTGGTGTTGGGGGAAATAATTTAACATAAGACAAAACTGATATCATTGTATAAGAAAAAACTGTGAAAGTCTGTGTACTGTACTGTGTAAAGGCTGGAGTGCAGGGGTTGAATAATGAACACCCTTACTTGAGAATTCACTCAAAGTTGATCTAGCATGACTTATAGTACAGCTCCCCACAGATATTAATTGTATATAAAAACATAAAATAAAACATATGTAGGTAAATACTTTTAGATTTTGTACTTTTATTTTTAATATATCATTAAACCTTCAACCAATTATTTTCTTATTTCTTAACAAATGCATGCGTATATACCAGATAACATGCCACAACTGAACGAGTTTGAATTGAGCTCTGAAGTTCTTCAGTGTCTCGTCCATGAGCAACAATTGTTTTCCTCAGCGCTCAGCCTCACACGGAGTCTAAGCACTGAAGGAATGTAGCTGTGATGAAAAGCAGTGCAACACTGCCCCCCTCAGAGCACATTTTAAATTATCTGACAGACTTGAGCGCCCCCTGCTGAGCCGGGGCCAAGGCAGGAATTAAAGGCACATTCCGTCAAGATTCGACATTCATTCCACACTGATGGATTCCACACTGATGTATTTTGTACAGTATCTTATTTTTATAAACGTCTTTTTATAGTGATAGACGACTTTGTCAATAATTATGCTGAAATAAAACAATAACCTCTCAGAATTGTCTGTAACAAAATACAGCTGTGTCAAAACAAAGTGATTTTGATAATGGTAAGTTTATAGCCACTGTGGATAAATTACATTCTCGTAAAACAGTACTTACCATATTACAGGGTCACACAAAGAAGATATTTAGGTTAGGAACACATAAAAAGTCTGTGCGATACATATGTTACCGTGAATTATGGAGTACTGTAAGACCAGCTGTCATTTACTATTGGGCTTCATCTGTAAGAACAGCCATAAAATCTAAATATGTTATTTTGCTGCCTTTTGCACGGTTCAAACATTCTCTCAAGCCAAGGTGGTTTAGCTGCAGAGAGAAGAAAAATACGAACAGTCGGAAAACAAATGACGTAAGAGGTTGGAATCTACTACTAGCAACCCTTAAATTAGTTCTGGGGTTGTCCTGGGCCCGAGCAAGAGAGTCTTTATGATAAATAGTTTAATGTCAAGGACAGACAGCCTAGGCTCATAGTTTGAGAAATCCCTTAAACATGTCTTCATCCGCAAAAGCCACTCTCCCATCACATGGCCATGTTTTTATAGGAAAGGAGAGGGGTGGTGATGGGGGGGGGGGGGGGGCGTCCCAAAACATGACATCATTTTTACAGTAACAGGGAACATTGCCACCACTACAGTGTGAGTAGTGCAAGCCCAGCTGTCTGAACAGGCCGCACACACACCCAGGACACTGGGCCATTGTGTGGTCTCCTAATTACGTAACCCGGGAAACCGATATGGGATGTAAAAGCTATGCAAGAGGGATAAGTCTGTGAAAATGTGATATTATATTTTAAACTATAAACTCTATCATTATATTTGAGGAGAAGATGTGTGTAAATGTTTTTCCAACAGCAGTTTTGGTCAGTCTGTCAGGCATTTTTATACAGCAGTCTAGAGGCTTTGCAGGGTGAGTGTAGGCTACTGTACATGCACCTTCCCTCAGGCATGTCACCGATAGGAGTGCAGAGCACGTGTTATTTTTCACATGAAGAGCTAAATGAATAATAATGTCCCAACACATTTCTTCAAGCTCCATCTGGTGTCTGAGGTGCTGTGAGGTCACAGACAGAAATGAGACATAACTCCCAGTCATCACATTCAACTTTATAGGCTACTTGCCATGATAGCATTAGGATAGGTTTAAAAATCATGCATTTACATTATGAATAACACACTGTCTGGGATAAAAAAAATGTAAAACGTAAAAATACAATACAAAAGAGGACACTGATGAATGAAAATAAAGTTACAATGCGTTTACTGTATGTGTACTTTACAAGGCGCATAATGTTCCTGTAGTCATTCTCCACTGAAAGGTTGTTCATCCACCATATTGTGTCCCAATCAGCTCTACAGTAAAAGGTTTAGTTTAGCTGGGCCCATTGACCCAGCACACCAGAGCCTTCAAGTCTCTTATTGTCTTGAACAAGCATTGAGTCTTTGCTCCTGGTCCTGTGCTAATAGAGCAGGCTATGTGACTGAGGCAAGCACATCCAGAGCCAGGCTGGCTCTCTGCTCCTTCAAAGCCAGGCGGGCGTGCTCGATGGTGGAGGAGAACTGAGGAAGGGCTGGCAGGGCCCTCAGGGCTTGCTGGGAAGCCAGGGTCTGGGTCTCAGCCCGGGCTTGTAGTCTGAGGAGCTCTGCCTGGAACTGGCCCAGGTCCTGGCCCCGGGATAAGGCCTCTAGGTGTTTGTGGAGCACCTGTACCCACTGCACAGGCTCTCCCCACAGGTTCAAGTCTCCCTTCTCAAACAGGAACTCCTCTTCATCCTGAGGGGCAAGAGGTCGATGAATAACGACAAGAACAGGACATGACATAACAGTACAAACAAGACAGTCCAAAACAGTACAAAGAGTACAAACAACCCATGAACTATCCACACAGCCCGACCACGTTCACTCCTGCGCAGAGAACGATCTGGTAATGGAATCTTACCAGGCCAGATGGCTCTGCCGAGTCCGTCTGTTCCTCGGCCTCTCCCAGCAGCCAGTCGGCCAGGGTGAGGATGCCCGCGGGGACTTGCCCCCACACCTGGAACAGCTGGCACAGCAGGCCCACACCCAGGTCCAGTGCCACGGGAGGGCTCACCGATGCACATGCCTCATCTGGTGACAACAGGGACAATGGTCAGCCACCCAGCAGGACATCCTAACAGAATTACCGGCATCAACCGAGCGAAACGGGATACACAGAATACCAGCTAGCTTAGAGCAAATCTCAGTACATAACGTACAGATGTCTAAACTGGAATCTCCTTGATTAATGTGTACATAGGAAGAAGGGTGAGCCAGAGCGCAGTCGAGGAGAGGACGGTTCAGAAAGGATTGAGTTATGATGATCCGTGTGAGTGTTCTCTCCGTTCATCATCCGTCCCCTTGAACAATGAGGGGCCAGGAGCCTGTTTAGGAGAACCCGGAGGAAAAAAATCTGCTCCCAATCTACCTCAAGAGGCTGGATCAATATACAGCCTAGACATGAGTGATGTACGGCACACTGTCTGCTCCAGACCAAGTGTGTGTTCCCCTCCCAATCTGGAAGCTATTCTGGGAAAAAGAACCATAACTCAACTCACAACCAACCAGGACTGGGAGAAATGCACACACGGCTTGCGCGCGCACACACACGCAGACAGACAGGAAAACGTTCAGGCGGACGAGAGCGTGCACCCACAGACACGCTCACACACCAAGGGATCCTTGGCAGGCCTGTAATGAGGCTCCACTTTGGGAGCTTGCGTAGGAGCGAGCACAGGAAGTGGGAGTGAGAGGACAGACACCTTCCACGGAGAGGACAGCGTCAGCCCTCAGGTGTCCACATCAACTCCTGGCCAGCTTCAATGACGCCAGTTGTCCGCGCATCAAAGCCCTTTCTGCAATTATCCGAGATAATGGGTTGTCACCCTCTTGGCCAGAATCGGGACAGCTGACACCAAGATAACACCCCCAACTTCAAAAGTCATTCAGTGATTCAAAGCTGCCCCTGTCAAAACACCACCAGTATGGGAATAGGGACAGAGAGGGGAGGAAGGAGGTCGACAGGGGACACTCATTCAACACCCCCACCCATCACTACCCTTCCAACACTCGTCGCTGGCCGTCCCTGACGGGTCAGGGGACCAGGCAGTCCCCCTGGGAGTGTAGAGAGCCGGAGAGCCGGCCATGCTGCTGACCGTGCAGTATTACTGGAGCTTTGGCATGCTTTGCTGGAGTGGCATGTTCCTTTCTTTCACCAAAGCGCTTTCACCACCCCTCTTTCTCCCCCCTCTTCGGCCGGCTCTGATGTCAAACCAGCTATTCATCCCTATGGGGAGGGAGGGAGGGACGGAGGGAGAAACACGACAGTGCCCGAGCACTGGACTCTGGCCAGGGCTTAAAAACACAACAAACAGCCAACCTCAAGACACAATAGGAAACTTTAGCCGCTTTCAATTTGTAGATGTATAGACGGGTTTCACACTCCACTAACACAATTTCCCCTGAATTCTGTTCTGTAGGCCACTCCTCTTCTCAAGGGGATAGTCTTACGTGTGTGTGTGTGTGTATGTGTGTGTGTGTGTGTGTGTGTGGAAGGGTGGGTGGGTGTGAGAAAGTATCCACATAAGTCAGTATTGGCTATGCTAAATAACAGTCTTTATAAGACACTCCTTTCTCAGAGGTGACGGAGGCAGTGCCAATGTCTTCCTGTTTGTCAACTATAGGGGGCAGGGTGGTGTGCATGCTGTAGTTCACACTGATCAGGATGTCAGATGCGGGGACACAGGGCAGGGGCGTGAAGGGCAATGCTGGCCTGGCAGGGGAACAAATGGGCACAGTATATATGTTCTCCTCCTTCCTGCCAATCTCACAGAGTCCTGTGACAAATAACTTCCTGTCAGTCTTGTGACTTTTTGTGTTGAAAAAAAAAATTAAAAAATACCTCATCATAATCGCTGTCACAGTAGAACAGGAGATGTTCCTGTATGAGACCCTAGTATGTTTTCAGATTACGAAACACTGCAGGGAAAAAGACCTGGACTCATTTCAGATGACATCATCCAATAAATGACCACAAAAAGGGCCCCAGGGCTGAGCCAAGTCCAAATCCTGACGTTCTGTCACACTGGAGGTATTTCAGTTCTAAGTTTCTCCCCCATCCGGCCCTCTTTTCCACATGGCTTCACGCACAAGGAGCAGAGTGCCATACAGAGGGATGTTTCTGCATGGCATGGAAGCCAGAATCCAGCGGGTAAAAAAATAAAAAAAGGACGGCTAATTCCCGTAATCGATCTGTGGGAAGTTGTGGGCTGGAACTAATTAAAAGAAACTTTTTTAAATAAGTTGAGAGAGGAGAAAGAGGTAGGCGGAGGAGGGGGTTAGGGTAGAGAGCGGGAAAGGGAGAGTTGGTGTTGAGCAAAGCCCAGGCTGAGCTGCTGCAGCTGGAGGGTGTCAGATGTCCCATTGAAGGAGGCGAGGGGGTTTCACTGGTCTGTCAGGGTCCATGAAATAAGAGAAAGACCCAGAAACCCCCCGCCCCCCGTCCCCCCACAGTGTCATCATGGAGCAGGAGGGTGAGGGGGAGGGATCCGCCCACAGCCCATTCCTCTGCTCAGCCACCCACATCAGAGGGAGACAAGAGGGGACAGTAACACCCGCCCCCACCCTGGTCGCTCCACACCGTTTCATCCCAGCTGCCCCGCCCCGCCCCCCTCCCCCCCCCCTCAACCTGCTGACCACACCAACACACTCATACCACCACACCTGCCCTTCTGACGAGACCCAGTCGGACTTAACCCTGTCCTGCCCGCAGCAGTCTTACTTTTCGTCTCTAGAGAAGAGAATCCTTTTCCGGTTACATTCCCCTGCTACACGCCTATAGGACTCAGTAGACCATACCTATACGAGACCAGCAACCATATGCCCATATACAATACATCTCAGCCATTCCCACACACTGTTGCAGACAGCACATAGGAGCCAAGGGGATTGAGGTGTGAAACCAAAACAAACTTTACGCCCTTCACTTCCTACTGCGGCTCACACAGAACCGGCGAGAAAAACGACTAGCACTTCCCACCCACCGACTGTACAACACTCAACACAGAGGACAAACTGTCAACATTACCATCTAAATCCCTCTCCCCAATGCTATGCTAAGTCAGTAGAGTCAATTGGAAGTCATTTATGATGGTAGTTGTCATAGGGGTCTTTGTCAATCAGACAAAAAAAAGGCTTAGAGCCAATGCCCTTCTCCCTGGGGGGCCCTGAGGGGGGCCCTGAGGGGGGGGCAGGGCTGGGAGCAGTATGAGACCAGAGACGCCAGCCTCCTCACCCCCCCGGCCGACGTCCTCATGACAAAACTGGAACCCTGGTGGGATTGGAGGCCCGTCTCTGCCTGTCTAGAGGAAAAACAACGACACCGCCACCACTAGTCCTCCGCCACAGCGCCCGACTTCAAAGCTGCTCCCGTTCCAGTCCACTTGAAGTAAAACGGAGGTTTGTCAGGCATGCTGCACGGCTGGCTGACTGCTGGCTACAGAGGGGCCGCTGTTGTCTATGGGCTACATTACCGGTACACCAGGTTAGCTAAACCAGGTTTTATAAGTTAGCCTGCTGGAAGTACAGGACAGGATTGGTGTAATCAGTGACAATCAGTCTCCACTTGACTGTACAATGATTAAGCAGGACATGAATGAAATGTCTCACCAGCAGAATGATGTGGTTCATTAAGAGTTGAGGGTTCAGTGAAAATGCTCTAGAAAAACAAGCCCTGTCAGAATAGCTCCACAGCACACTGGGTACGTTATAATCCTTAATCAACATTGGGGCTAATGAGTCTCTCTGCTTGCAAGTATAACAAAGACATGTATTGTGACTGAAACACCGTACGGCTCTTGGTTTCATCTTTGTCTGAATTCAACAGGTAGAGAATGTTCCACAACATGTCCCTGACTATGTTATGATGACCTATTGTAGTAGTAACACATTAAGCCGTGTTTCACCGAATACTCAATATAGAATCTGCCTTTTTCCCCTGTGTGGGAAATCCCTGCAACTCCATCTCTATGAAGTCATTCTCCCAAATGTGTACCAAAGGTGTCATGGTTTCGGTTGTGACGTCGCTTCCCAGAAACAGCCTCTCTGTATGTGCTACCAAGTCCACATGATGCTACGTCTCATCTCAGCTCGGAGTGGAGAAGGTTCACATCTCTTAAACCCATTCATCTAGAGCTGTTTGGGTGGTAGGAGAGGGGATTTGTGAGTGTGTGTGAGGGAGAGGGGAAGGTTTGACGGTTTCAAATGAGATGTGCTCTTCCCGTCCAGGACAATGGCTCCGCTGTGGTTCAGTGATCTAGGAAGGGCCCCAGAGCTTCTTAATGCAATAACACAAACGCCACCTCTCTCTCAAACACATGCGCACTCTCTCCCCACCCTCCAACTCTCCCTTTGACTTTTGGTCTCCCTTCCACATGATATCGCTCCTGCAAGGATGGCATGGCCATACTCATAATACATAGAAACAGTGTTTTTATCCACTTTTCCCCCACACCCACCCACCAAATCATTCGAATGTGTCAACCATTTGTTAGGTTGGTGTTCGGAGTGCACGGGACTCGAGCCCCCTGTCCCCCCTCACACCAGGCCCAGGATCGAGGACAAAAAAAGGGAAAGAGGAGGACAAAGCAGTCCTTGGATGAAGTGTCCACATCACTCCCCCTCCCTTTACTCTTCCCTCTGCATATCAAAGGCAGGCAGTCACTGCGTCGCCCCAAATCTGACACCTTCGATACTTTACTCTCGTGTGCCAGGTCGTAAACACCCCCCCTCCCTCCCTCCCCCAGACCCAACCTTGATCACAGATCTCTTCTCGCAGACAGGATGGCTGGGCCCGGATGGAGGGACACGCACTCTTGTAGTTTCTCTCGCACACACACACAAACACACAGCTCTAGTTTCACACAAACAGTGCTCTAGTCGATCACACACACACAAACACTGCTCTAGTTCATGACATGCACATCGTGACACTGGGATCCCACGTGGACAGCAGACAAGCCAGAGAGGAAATGCAATCTTGACCTCTTTTTACTGTAAATCCCATGGTCACACCCGCCCACACACACACTAAACTACACTGTATACTCTCCAGCAGTGACTGGTGCGGTAGGGATGGACAAAGGGGATCCCCCGGTCACACACACATACACAGTAATTATCTCGATTGTGTTCCCTTCCTGCTCCAGAGGCCGTCTGAGCCATGTGGCTGTATCCTGTGATCTCCAGCTGACATGTTATCTAACCTGGGCCCAGACTGCATTTCCTCGTGTGCGAGGAGGACCTGGTGGTTAGACAGCTGAGAGATGAGATCTGCAGCCAGACTCAGACACAATAAGGGTGGCTCCTGGGCATCAAGGTGGCTGGGGGGGGATAGAGGAAGTGTTTGTCTGAAGACAGGAAGCGGTGCTTTGTTTGTGGCCCCTCTTTAATAGTGGACACGTGTCGACAACCTGGATGGAGTTGAGTGGTTATGTGGAAAAAAACTGAGAATGGTGCATGTGTGTGTGTGTTTGTTTGTGTGTCTTTGTTCTAGGATCTGGTGTCTCATGATCCTATACAAAACATCCAGTCTTTGAGCTATGACACACACACAGCAAACCAGAACTAGCCCTCCCCCGACCCACCCGCTCCCGCTCCCCCGCCCACCCCACCTCCCTTCTATTCCGGGAACACTCCTGGACCAAGGCGAGAACCGACGTCAGAGCCCCTCCCTAACCCCCAACATGTGTGTTTGAAATATTAGCTGTTGCACAAACCCCACACAGAGGGAGAGAGTGTGTGTGTGTGTGTGTGTGTGTGTGTGTGTGTGAGAGTGTTTACCTGAGCTGAGCAGATGTGTTGGGACATTGGAGATGAAGTCTGAAGCGGTGTCTCTCACATCCTGGTCCTCATCCTGCAGCAGGGTGAACAGCCCTCTCCACAGACTCACTGTGAGGGCCAGGCCTGTTACGCACACACAGGCACACGCACACACAGTATTGCAGTATTCTACAAACTGTAGCAAAACAAGGCTCGAAACAAACACCGCAATTCAGAGTTTGTGGGTCTGATGGCGGACGGTGCCGTCCATGCTGACTCACCCAGGGGCAAGGCCGGGCTGGTCAGCAGGGAGGGTGTGGCGTTGACCAGCACCTCTGCAGCCATCAGCTTGACCTCCACAGGTTGCTCCTCACTGCAGCACCGGCTCACCAGCGCCCCCCAGCTACCTTGCAACGCCAGTGCGCACACACCCTGGAGCGCACACACACACACATTTGAAGTTATTGATAGATACGATCAACGTATTCACACTGACTCCCCTAACCCCCCCCCCCACACACACACCCACACATTACCTGTGGATCAGTGGTACTTAGTTGCACCACCAGGCGAGATGCCAGGGTCAGAGCAGCACAGTGCAGTTCCACACTGGAACAAGAACACAGAACAAACACCACCTTAGAACGTTGTGCACACACCAAACATCTGTGGAACATCCCGCCACCCATCACTCAGCGCTGCAGCAGCATGCTCCACAAACAGGAGACGGGCCTCTGCCCACCATCACCTAACGAAGGAGCCGGTGCGACACAGGAGTGTGTACTGGGCAAACGTCCCCTTTACACCGCAGCAACCCAATCCCACTGTTACACAACTAATCCTAACCCTGCACCTTCGCCTCAGAGAAAGGAGATCCCCGTCGCCCAAATTGTGGCCTGGCAGAGTCTCTTTAAAGGGGGCAAAGTCTTTGTAATCTAATCCTCGTTCTTAAAGCTATTCTTACGCTCCACACGGCTATTGCAAAACACGGGCGGCTGTCGTCAAAGAAGGCGTGCGTTTGTCGCGTCGTCGGGGAAGACGGGAGAACACATACATGCTTTTGACACAATATGAACTACACAGACGTGTACACAGGGTACACACCCTCAAGTACACGCGCAGTTCACCGACACGTACACACACTCGGGGGGTGGTGGTTCTCCCCACCAATGGCCAGGTGCAGGGGAGGGGGGTGAGAGGTGAAGCCAACACGGGCCCCTGACTGGCTGACAACATTTATCTCCTTCATCCACGGCCCTGGCTCTGAATACAGCACTGACAGCCTGCCTGCCACCGGCCTCTGTGGGCCCTTTCATCCACGCAGAGAAGCAGAGAGAGGCAGAGAAGCAGAGAGAGGCAGAGAAGCAGAGAGAGGCAGGGAAGCAGAGGGAGAGAGCGAGGCCGCATCTCTCCTCCTGTGTCATTCACATCTCTCTATCCATCATGGCTAATGGGGAGCAGGGTCGACGGCTCCGGGCTGTTTTGGCAACTGGGAACCGCCAACCCGAATAGCTTTGTTGGGGGGGGGGGGGGGGGGGGTCACAGTTGGCTGTGTTCCCAATAACACACAGCTGCTTCTGGGGGGGGCCCCCGACTCAGGGGCCCTAGCAGTGGAGCATTAAGGTACCAGGGGCTCATTTTGGAGTGTGTGTATCAACTGCCAAACCATTCCAGAGGTCTAAGCAAGAAAATCAACTAAACCTCCAGTACTGACCCCTGGGTGATATTGGAGGGTCAAGAGTAGTCTCCCATGGTGATGTTACCTGTGGGCGGAGCCTTGGGTCAGGAGGAGGACTTTTTCCAGAACCTCCCCCTGGGTCAGGGTCAGCATACCGTCCCTCCACTGCAGGTCAGAGGTCATCCCGAGGGCTGACAGCACCTGGAGCACCTGAGAGAGAGAGGGAGAGACACAGACAGAGAGATAAGGTTAGCTACACAGAGGCAGGGTAAGGAGGGAGGATAGAAGGGGGGACGTTAAACGGGTCCATCTGTCTCTACAGCCCTGGTGTGCATCTCCTGGGCTCGAAATGCCTGAATCTGTTCCTATAATATCTCCACCTTTTATCTCCATGGACATCTACTCATCTGCTCCTAGCCCTTTCGTGGTCACTCTCTCCACCTCTGTCTCTTCCCCTACATCATTTCCGTAGGTGCTGGAGCTCCTCTGAACCTGGCCCTCTGCCCGCCCGCCTACCCTCCCCCGCTCATGTTTTTTTTCCGCCAGTCACACCAAGCGGTGAGTGGACATAGGAGGAAAGAGTTGTTTTGTTTCTTAAGCTCCCCCAACGCCTTTAACCAGCCATCCGGGCCCGCTAGCGCCTGTGTTGACATTCTTTCTGCATTTTTCAATGATTATTATTTCTTTAAAAGCATGGACCT
Organism: Hypomesus transpacificus; assembly: GCF_021917145.1. Lineage (NCBI taxonomy): Eukaryota > Metazoa > Chordata > Actinopteri > Osmeriformes > Osmeridae > Hypomesus > Hypomesus transpacificus. The sequence continues at coordinate 13,027,707 of NC_061070.1, forward strand.
GTTATTAGAGCTTTAAAACAAGGCTGTTTTATGGGGTTGGGGGGGTTTGTGTGTGGACGGGGAGGTGGTTGTGTGACTTGTACAGCCTCTGCAGTTCTCTACTCGTGACTGGCTGTCTCAGACAGATATTAAAAGAGAAGTAAGGCCACAGCTGGTTGCTAGACTCTCTCTTTCTTTCTCTCTTTTTCTGTTGCAGCAGGATTTTACAACCTGCTTTAATGAGCTCCTGTCTCACAACGCACTGAATCACACACACACACTAACACACTAACACACACACACTAACACACACACACACACACACACACACACACACACACACTAACACACTAACACACACACACACACACACAAACACACTAACACACTAACACACACACACACACTAACACACTAACACACACACACACACACACACTAACACACTAACACACTCGCTGGCTAATACACACATCCATCAACTGAAACATGCACACTCGTAAACTGTCTCGGCCAGCCATACACACGGCACCAATACAATGCACTGGTGCATATAACATGCACAAATGCGTGGGGACACAGACAAACACACAAACACCTTTCTCGTCCAAGCACACATACACATTCATTCAGTGCACAGCAGTGGCTGTTGGTCCTGTGAAGTGAGACCCAGGATTCAGGATAGGACGTTGGTCTGGTAGCCAGTGTAAAGGGCACCGGATCAAACCCACACAGGAATTCTGCCAAACTAGGATCTTTTTTTTTTTCTTTTCTCTCCAAAAGGCTTTACTGGAGCAGAGGGCTCGCCATGGCAACAGGGCCATGGTGTGTCCTTGGTGCAGGGAGGCGTGGCTTAACAGCCCGGTGCTTAAACATTAACGGCTGGGCAATAAAGTAGTTCTGAGTAAAAAACAAAAACACACACCCCATATTCCCAGCAGCGATGAGTCCTGTCAGCCTAAGCCCAGCCTAATGACAGGAGCAAAGGCTGAGGCAGAGGCTGGTAATGGTTGGCTGTCCTGTGTTTATGAAAAACTGAAATATGATTCTCTGGGCTAAACAGGAAATAGGCTGCCTTTTCCCAAAAAAAAAAAAAAAAAAAAAAAAAAAAAAAAACTGAAGAAAACACCGAACCAGGCAGAGCACGAGTGGAAAGTTACCAAACGTTGGAGGAACGTGTAGACTAGAACCACAGTCTACATGTGTACTCTCTTTCTGCCTCGTTTCTCCGTCTTTCTGTGTTTGGCTCCGTCCTCACGAGTGTGTTGGGCTCTCACGCGAGCCCCACAGAGTATGGACATGGTTCATGTCATCATCTTGCAGCGTTTGTCATTGTGGTTGTGTACCCAGGGATGATGGAGGACTAGTCACCAGGCTCCCTCCTCCTACCATGTGACTCTGGTGGCTTAAACGCTGGCTTGGTCTCTTCCACCAGTCAGTTCAAACTGGATTCCTGGTGGTTGCGTTCACAGACATAACGACATAACGTGTGGTGCTCGCATCGCTGTTGCCAAACATCAGCTGAATGTTGTTTTCATTCACGGCGGTCTACTGTTGCCCTTTGGCCCGTATGAGTGAGTGACTGGATTCTGTTCACATGGACAGAGGTTATTCTCTTGAGTGATTTACACGTGCCTGCGATGCGCCGCGACCCACCGACCCGCCACGGTGTCCCTGCTGCTCCTACCTTGGCCAGACACAGGGGGTGTGTCTCGTGCAGAGCCAGGCTGGTAAGGGTGGACACGGTGTCCTCGTCCAGGCCCGGCGGGCCCCGCGTCTCCCCGGCCTCCCTCTCCAGCCTCCTCACGACCCCCTCCAGCGCCAGCTCCCGGACCTCGTAGTGCGGGCACCGCAGCAGACACCCCAGCAGCTGGGGGCATCCCCAGGGGGCCCCGGGGGGGGCACCCCACAGCTGAGGGGCCTCCACGCTGGAGCCGACGGCCAGCCGCGCCAGGCTGAGGAGGTACTGGGTGGTGCCAGGGTCCAGTGGGCCGGCGGGGGTAGGGGCGGGGTCAGAGGTCACCAGCTCGGAGGCAAGCAGGATGGCCAGGGATTCCTTGCGAAGCTCGCGAAGCTCTGAGTCTGGGGGACACAAACATGGATGTTGAGGACAGGTGGATGGAGAACAGTTGGTACAGTCATGCTCACTAGCTGTTAGATGATGAGACCTGCTGCGTGACTTCTTGACCACAGCAAGAGACTCAAGCTTCTCTGTACACAGAAAATCTGCATATCACTAGCGTAGATAGAACTTTGCTGGTGTAAGCAAAGCTGGCCACAGGCTCACAATAGTCTATTGAGAATCGTGGTTCTGGGCAGTACGGCAACTCCTTCACACCAGCACACAATAGCTCCAAACAAGGACATTGCACACGCACGTACACACACACTCAGTTTCTCTGAAACGCAGCCCTAATCTGCAGCCAGGGCAGTTATTGGTAACTCAATATAATTCTATTGCTGCCCGCCTCCACCCACCCCACAGCAACACCCTCCAAGCCCGTTCTCACAGGGCCTCCTTTCACAGCCAACTCAATTAGTTGAACACACACACACACACACACACTCCTCCTCCTCCTCTTCCTCCACATCTTAAAAAGCTGTGCAACTCAATCTGGCCCGCAGCGCCACTCAACATGGACCCAACAAAAGTGCGGGAAATGCCACATTCCTCCGGAGACGGGCCGGGTTACCGTGGAGATGGGCCAGGTTACCGTGGAATCCGATCCTCAAAGGGGGGCCGAGAGCCACATGAGCGCTGGGCAATGATGGTAATGATGGGGAGGACAGTAATGACAGTAATGATGAAGGGATGAGGATGACTGGAGAAGAATGGGAGTGTGTCAGAGGGAGAGGGGCTGTTTGTCTGGAGTTGGGGAGGAATGGGGGTAAAGGGGAGGAGGGGGGAGGGCTAAGACACTGAACCCTTATCTGGGCTCAGACGTACGCAGAATGAAAACGAGACGGAACTCAGAGCAGCAGGAGGGAGTTCATCAAAACACGAGAGGAGGGAACGGACTCAAGAACAACTCTCGTCTTTTCTTTCAACCTAGTACAGAGACACACACACCCAGACCAGCCCAGAAAGCGGGTGGGGGGGGGGGGGGGGGTGAAGAAGACATGAGGGCGCAGAAGCATCATCAGGGTGGAGGCCAGAGCTGGTAATAAATGATGTTTATTAAAACAGCCAAGTCTGCGGATGGACAGAGGGAGGGAGGCATGGCTGGACAGCCTGGTTTCAGTAAGGAAATGAAAGGTGTTCTTCAGAAGGCTATTATTGTCCATCAGGGTGTCTATTTATGTTTGAGTGTGAGATAGAAAGAGAGAGAGAGAGAGAGAGAGAGAGAGAGAGAGAGAGAGAGAGAGAGAGAGAGAGAGAGAGAGAGACTGAATGCTGGGTAAAACGTCAGCTAAGTGAAGTCTGAGTGTTTCCATGTTAATAATAGAATAGATCTTTCTGGTAGAACAGTTCTGGTACAGAACATGACCACACTGTCCTTGGTAGGGACTCCACGAACGGTCAAAAAGTCCGTAGTCTGCTGTCACCATGACCACAATATGACCGCCCTCAAAACAAGGCAGGAGCTCATCCACCAATGCTTCTTGATGACCCATAACCCCTTCCTGTGTTTCTTGCCATAGCTAGACGACTCCAAAATAAGTATCAACAAGTATAGACAAAACCTCCATAAATGTTCCAAAATGACTAAAGAGCTTGAAACATGAGTGGCACACGGACACCTAAAAAAATGCCCATATGGATGTTTAACATGTGGGATACGAGCTGGCAAGTCCGCATGTGTGACAGAGAATGTAAGCACTATATGTGTGGGTCTATTCAAAACACTGGTCAAATATTTAAACAAATCCAAACCACAACATTTGGTGTAAATAAACCAGGCCAAGCTTGCAGTGGGCTGCTTCTAAACATGTAAATAACCATTCACCATGATGTATTTTGATGAAATGTAAACAAGCTTGTTCAGTTCAGGCTTCATAATCCAACCCTGCATGTCTCCTAACGGGCCAGTCAAGCCGGCTCACAAACCATTTCCTTCCCCTGCTCTTAAAAGAGTGTGTACGTGTGTTTGTGTGTGAGTGAGTGTGAGCGAGCGAGCTTGACTCTGTTAGAGAGAGAGTTACAGGAGGGTACTGTGTTTGTTATCTTACCAAGTGTGCCAGAGTGAATGTGTGTGTGTCTGTGTGTGTGTGTGTGAGTTGCCTGCTCCCGTAGTCGGTGTCCATGCTGGCCCTGTCCTTCCAGTGTGTGTACAGCAGAGCCTGGTCAAACATGCTGTGATGGATAGCCTGCTGCACTGACTCACTGCCCCGTCAACTCACGACATCACCGTGTGCGTGTGCGTGTGCTCCTCTGCCCATAGAGACGTGCTTCACAGACATGGACATACGGTGTGTTAGCGCTGTGACATGCCACTGAGTGGATGGTAAAAATGCGAGTCCAAGACGCACACCCCCCACACCCAGCTGGATTTGACATCAACCTCAACCACCATCAACCAACCCTCATCAACAACTCTCTGTGTGTGTGTGTGTGTGTGTGTGTGTGTGTGTGTGTGTGTGTGTGTGTGCTGCAGATGACTTCTCCACCCTGGTAGAGCCTCTATTCAATGAATGATTTCTAATCTAATGACCTCATAACCCCAGAGTGTGTCTGCTAGAGAATGTGAGCGTATATGTAAATATACAGTACACACACACGTACACGCGCGCGCGAGAGAGAGATCATTTCAGGTTGGTTTGAGGCGTGTGAATACCTTGGAGGATAACATACGGTGTCTGGCCTTGGGCTCGGAGCTCCTCCAGCTCCAAGCTATGCTGCTGTTTTTACTGGAAGTGCCGGGGTCGGGGGGAGGGTCGGGGCTAGGAGAAAGAGAGGGGGGGCTGGGGGGGGGGGGGGTTTACGAGCCTGGATGGATCAAACAGTCCACAGCGGAGAAACGCATGTGGAGAACAGCCCCCCCCCCTCCCTCCCTCCCTCCCTCCCTCCAAAACACACAACACCCAGCTCCTCCCTGCCCCTCAAGCTGGCCGCCTCAGCGACCTGAGCAGTGGCTCGGGGAATGTCTGGAGGAACTGGCCAATAAACCTAGAGTTCCTACTTAGTGGATGATGCCAGTTAGAAAAAGTGAAAAAGCGAATTTATTTGCCTCCTTATTCCCCCCGCCCCCACCCCAGTGCCCGGCACTCTAAACAGCCTCCCTCGCTCTTCCCAGGCAAATGGGGTTTCTCTTGAGATATTTGAAGGAAAAACTTGTCGGAGGTGAAGGCTAAATCATCCGGCTCCACTCAACACTGCCCTCCAGGAAGGGAAGAGGGAAGCGAGAGAAAGAGAAAGAGTTGAAACAGGTAGACAGAAAGAAGAAGAAGAAAGAAAAAGATCATGAAGGTCTGACTGCGTCTGGGAGAGAGAGCGTGTGTGTGTGTGTGTGTGTTATGCAAGTGCTCAGAGCGGCAGGGCCCTGAATCGCAGTCTTGTTTTTAAACCGTAAACGTTTCCACTGCTGGGGGAACATGTGTCAAGCACATGGGGGCCAAAACACGCCAGCCAACGCCCCCCCCACCCCCACCCAGCACGCACACACCTCGCCCCCTCCTCCTTTAACTGGGTCATAGGCACACAATCACACCATCTGTCAGTGGAGAGAAAGAGAGCCTTCGCCTTTTGGTTTTACATTCTTCCATTCTGGATAGGAGAAGGAAACACCATCAGACCCCTCCTTATCACCCCCCCGCCCCCCCCCACCCTCCCATCCGGCCTCAACCGTGACCAGAACAGAGAAGACAACCTCTCTCCTGTGAAACGATCAGTCAAAGACAGACAGGGGAGGGGGTGGGGGGGAAGCAGAGGACAGCCTCGCCAACAGACATCAGCCTCGACAGCCACTCTCTGACATGGCTGTAGAGAGGAGAGCTGCATGCAGGCAGACACAACGGGTGAGACGGCTACACAGAAACAGTTTCATTCACACGGCTCACCATAATCACAACTCCTTGACGAGGAAGAGAATGTACTCTGTATGTTCTGTTGAATGTTCTGCTAGTTCTGTAGGCTGGGTCGGTTCAGCACCACTTACCGGTGAGGGGTCCAGCCACAGGACCGCACAGAGTCCCCAACACGTCCAGGAAAGCACCGCGGGTCACCACACACTGGTTGTGTCTGAGACACACACACAGATGGACACACACAGAGACAGAGAGAGAGAGAGAGAGACACTTGTTACAGACCCAAAATACAGATTTATCTCTGAACAATCAGGTTCCTACACAAACTGTGTAGCCACAGATTGTCTACAGTTGTGTCGGGCCCTGAGTTATGCCTTCTCATTAGACGTGGCTGGGTTGAGGGCCTGTCTGCAGTCAAGGCCCAGAGGTCAGGAGGTATACCCACCAGACCAGGTCATGGAGCTGTGGCAGGACTTCATAAGTAGGTCGTTCATCAGCGGGAGATTCCCAGGCTGAACTGAACTGAACTGACTGATGCACTGCATAATTGGCAATGTGCGTCATCAGTGAATCACTGAAACCAACAAAAATAACAACAAAGGGGAGTAAGTGTGTGTGTGTGTGTGTGTGAGCGCGCGTGTAAATGCCCGTGTGTGTAGGTTACACAACACCCAACGTGAATGATGTTAGTGGGACAATCATAAGGAGTGCCAATGGACAAACTTGCCCTTGATGACCGTGTCTTCCTTTTTTGGTGAGACAAGAACGGACACACACAGTGTTCAGGTCCAGCTACAGTAAGAAGGTCAACAGTAAACATAGCTTTGTGACATCATTGAAGAGAAGACTTCATAAATATACATGTACATGTGTGTATGCGCATGTGTGTGTGTGTGTGTGTGCACAGACATTGCTGCTCCCTGTGTGGGCGAGGGGAGCGTGTGTGTGTGTGTGTATACAGTATGTGTGTTCACACAAGCATGTGACCGCAGCACTGTAAGAACCCGCAAGTTTGTGTGCAAGAACAAGGGGGGCAGTGTGTGAGGTTGACGTCACATTTTCATCACTCAGATATTAATAACACTGACACACACACACACAGGCAATGCATACACACATTTACAGAGCATGGGAAGAGCCCTAAGGGAGTATGTGTGGTTTGAGTGAGAACAGATTTGTAAAGGGATGAGTCCCGGCTCAACCTGGCCATAGCAGCCAGGGTGTGTGTGTGTGTGTGCATGTGTGTGTGTGTGTGGGGGGGGGGGGGGGTATGTGTGCACATGTGTGTAGTAGTAGCCCTGTGAAAAAAGACCTCAGGAACATAACTCCTCAGATCCCGTTCCAACCAATACACCCTATAGGATCCTGATGTGTTTCTGTGGGCCTCAGCTCTCTGTGAACGCCAAAATCAACCTCGGGGAGAGAGTGGGCGGCCATCTTTGGAAACACTAAGTGCTGACTCACTCTGGAGAGTGAAAACCCCACAGTGACACCAACGATTGGAAGGGGCGAGACCCAGGAGGAACTCTCTGGACCCCGCCAAACCCCACATTCCACAGTGTCGAACGATGGCTGCTTTGAATAAGTTGTTGTTTTTTGAGGCAAGGCCGTTTTCAAAGTGGTGAAGCTCCCTGTGACCCGTGTTATCCTAGATCTCCACGGCTGCTTCGGCAGCGGCGAGCCATCAAACGCCGAGAGGCGGCCACGCCTCAGCGAGCAGGAATCCACCTTGTCATCTTAATAAAGGCTCATCAGTCCCCACTGAGGAAGGCTAGCCTGTTAGCATGCTAACTCCTCTCCATAACCCACCCTGTGTTATCTACAGTAGTCCTGTAGAGTGACCCTCCACCAGGTGGGGGGAGGGGGGGGGGGGGGTGGCAGGGTAATCTGTACCATCTCTGGTGGGCTGAGGGGGTGGTGGTGGGGGAGGGATGGCAATGGCTGTAGCGGCAGGCAGACTCTTTGAAATGAATACCAGCGTGGGTCATGGGGTCGGTCCAAGCCGGAGTAGGGATGGGCCCCGGGACAAGGGGCTATTCTTCCCTAGAGGTAGCAGGGAATCTTATCTTTGGGTGTGTGTATGTGTATATACATATGTATGTGTGTGTGTGTGTGTGCGTGTGTGTGTCCATATCACCTGGAGGCGAGCCACATGCGTGGCCGGAGGGCTTCCATGATGTTCCCGGCCCCAGGCTGGGGCCTGTGCGTGTCCGTCTGGAAGGAGCGCAGCAGGAAAAGCACCTACGCGCATCGAACACAAAAGCAACCACAAACACAGTCAATGCTTACCCACAGCCCTCCATAGCCTGGAATTAGGGAGGAGTAAATGCCGGTGAGTGGAAAGCAGTTGACCTGACAAGACAAACACTGACGTAAACACTCCTAAACGGTCCAGTTAGCCCGGAATGAGGAAGTAAATGGTACAGTGTACAGTGTAGCAAACGCTTAACAGTATGAGGTTTCATGAACAACCCAGTGTATTGATACACTACAGCTTATGTAAACTGAGTGACATAAGCCTACCCTCCAAAGATGCGGCCTAGCAGGTGGATTCCAGTCTGCAGCCTGTGTATTCCAGGCCTGCTCATGTGGATTCGTGAGGCCAGGACACATAGACATGGCCTGGGTATTCTGGTCCAGAGTAAGTATACTGTTTAGCCCGGCCTGGGCCACAGGCCAGGAGGAAGCCATTCATTACCTCAGGCAGCGGAGGCAACGTGGGGGGAAAGCAGCCTGACCACGTAGCACCAGCCCTGGCCACCCAACCCTGGCCTACCCCCCCCCCCCTCTCTCTCTCTCTCCTCCAGCCTCCAGAGCCTCCTGCCTCCACGCCCTGCCAACACCCACTGGATCACACAAACAGCACCCACAGCCCTCTCTAGTCTGTACACTCACCACCCCTTCCCTTCCCCTGCCAACCCCCCCCTCGTCGCTCCGACTGGGAAGTCCCGGGTCTGGGAGTGTCAACCGGCTTAATCCGGCCAGGCACAGAGGAAGGGAAGCTGGGAGTATTTATAGACGCCGGTGGCTCTGCCTTCAAACGAGATGACATGGAGGGAGAAGCAGGGGGGTCAGGGAGAGGACTGGGCTGGGATGGAAGAGGCTCAAGATGAGAATCACAGGACTACCATGGGGGGGAAGGGGGAGGTCTAATGTCCCAGGACAGAGAGGCAGATGTCCGAAGAGAGATGTTTCAGCTTACTGCCCACCCTGGGAGAAGGTTACCAGTAGAAAAGGGTACCAAGATTTCCAACTTCAACTCATCGACACCGACAACCCCAACCCCCCCCACCCCACCATTTTGGGAAGGCTTTTACAGGGAACGGGTTGGCGACGTGGTGCTGAATACGAAGACCAATCCAAACCTATTTGTTTTTCACCCAGCCGCTTTACGGCCTGTGTGGTGTGTGCGCCGTAACGAGTGTCGCTCACTTTTAGAGCGGGTAAAAATAGTGGTGGTGTGTGAAGGAGTCTGTTATCAGCCTGCCCTGCAGTCCCTCCCTCCGCCACAACTAGGCTACTGACCACAGGGCAATGCCAGACAGACACACACACACAACGCACACACACAAACAATGTACACACACACACACAATTAGACACGCATCCCACACACAGCCCCACACATTACACCCTTGAAAACATGTACACAAACACTCGTACAAACAAATCAACAAATTGCGCGCACGGCTAACAGAGCTACACCGACCCGCAAGCTACAGACGCACACATTTGCCCAAACTGTGTCACACGTGCTCCGAGAAAAACAAGGCCTGTGGTGTGTGTGGACCCACTGACATCTTCATCAATCTTCCGGGCCTGCACAGCTCAACTGCACCCCAGGGACTTGTTTGTTATTTCCATTTGTGCAGACAGAGGACCAGCATGACCAGAGTGTGTATGAGCGCATGTGTTTGTGTGTGTGTCTAACATCCAAGAAGACACGGAGCAGCTGTGGCTGTGTAGATGTGTGAACCCAAGAGGGACTGAGAGGAGTGCTGACCTTCCATTAGCCTCTGTCTACAGCTCAGGTCCTCCTCAACTCTGGTCCTCCTTACTGGTCATCCAGAAGCCGTTTGCCCCCGCGGAGCTCTGAGCTACACATGGCGAAGCTACCGCTATCGGTGCTGCTGTTTAACTGAAAAACTAAAAGTCCAACTTGATAGCTAGCTACATTTCCTGCTAGTTCAAATTTGGTGGATGTCACTAACCCTTATCTTTCAGCGAGTTTGCCATAGACCTCAGCTATCTTTCAGTTTCAGCAGAAACCAACAGACAGAGAGATGAAGAAAAAAAAAAGTACATATTCCACAGGCTCTTCCTGAGTTGGCCTTGTCTGTGTTGTGGAAATATACAAAGGATTAATTCCCTTGTATTACCCCCAAAGCTACCTGGCGAAGCAAGAGAACTGCAGTGCATCATGGGCAGGCAGCGCCACTGACGCGTGTCGAGAACGAAGCCACATGCCGGGTTCTGTTAGCTCTAGTCCATCGGCTGCGCTCGTTAAGGCCAGTCAGGACGTTGTGTAAACAGAACTTTGGGTCGGGCAGAGCCGGTACCGGCTCAGACTGTGTTTGGTTCTTTTATAATCAAAGAGGTCTCTTTAACCTCCGTGTGTCCCGGAGGCTGCCATCCTGGGACTTGCGGTGTTCAGAATAAGAGCTGCTCAGAACTACTAGCGTTGGTGCATCCGCCTGTGTGTGTGTTTGTGTGAGAGGATCGCATGGGCGATAGAACAAAGATACTTTGAGTGTTTGTGTGAGATCGTATGCTGCTGTGTGTGTCTGTGTGTGTGTGTGTCTCTGTGTGTGTGTGTATGCTGCTCACAAACCTAGTTTCTCTTTGAGCCAGACATCTGCTACCTGTTATACACAGACACTGCCATCCAGAGAGAGTGGACAGAACAAATTAACATACATTAGCCAGCCCCAAAAGCTGAACATACTGTCCTAATCATCTCTGGATAGACAGACTCTCAGTATACAGTCCACACACACACACGCACACACACAGCCCGTGGCATGCAGAGGTAGTATCTTTCCGATCAGTAGTATGAGTGATGTCCTGATTCCCGTGTCCTCCCCCCTCCCCACACAGTCATATCTCCTTGACCATGTTTACAGTGGTTACCCTGCTCCCCCTCACAGTCCACCCCCATACTCCCCTCTATCTCCCCCAGCATCAGCAAACATCCCCCGGCCTTGTCTGAGCCGCCACGTAGGGCAGACACCCTGCACTTTCAGGAGAATCACACACCATCTGTGGCTCTTCAAGCCAACGAACACACACCCAAAATCGAAATGACAATTTGCCACCGAGCTGTAGTCCCCAGCAAGTATCAAAACGTGCTCAAAAGCAACCATTTGAAAACCTGTGTATGTGTCATGTATCTTAGTTTGAAAGTTGAGACTGTTGAGACAAAATACTCCCTGAAATACTGGGAGGTGAATAGGATGGAGTTAGTGACAGAAAAAGGGAGAGAGAGAGTGAGCGAGAGCAGGAGAGAGCGAGAGAGAGAGCGAGAGCAGGAGAGAGCGAGAGAGGAAATGAAATGTCGGAGGAGTAGGCTTTAGGCCCAACACACAGACACATAACCAGACCCGTTCATGGATCTCAGTCCATCTCTGCTTCCCTTCTTCTTTTAATCTCATATATCTCCTTCTGTTTCTCTGAATTCCTTTGTTTTGTCCAAGTTACAGAGACAGAGAGACGGTGAAAAGCACAGGAGGGAAAGACACCCATCTGGGGAAGCGCCACATATGGCTGCCAGGACAGGAAAAGGACTAATTCAGCTCCTCCAAAATCTCTCGAAAGCCTTGGAGAGCCCACCTCCCCCTTTGCCTTCTCCCTCCCTCCCTCTCCTCCTCCTCTCCCCCAGACCTCCCTGCTGTCCCGACCGCCGTCAAATCTCGAGTGCAACATCAAGGAACGCAGGAGGGAAAAAAAACAGAATCAACTGGTTTCCTCCGTCCGTTCCTCTCCGCTGACCCCGGTCTCCTCCCGTTCCAGCCCACCATTCGCTACATCACCTCCTGTTGACATTACAGCAGGACTGTTTGTGCGTCCGTTCACAGAACCAAACACATACCGAGACGTTGCAGTGTGCTAAAGGTCTTGTCAGGATGGGTTGTTTTGGGAGAGCAAGATGTGGTGAAATAAAGAGAAAGAATTCAGAGGGATACTCTGGATTCAGAGGGTTCTCCACCTGAAGCAGGGTTCCGTGGATGTGGTTCTGCTGGGTTCTAGGTCCAGACTGCAGGGGCAGGTCCTCGAGGAGAGTATGGATGGTGGAGGGAACCTGGGTGACCATGACGAAGGGGACAAGAGCACGTGCTGCCATTTCACGTGTCCGGTAGACGGCCGAGCGCCCACACCTGAAACACAAACATGAGATGTCATTTCCCACAAAGAGAGCCAAGTATGAAAACCATCTTACATTTGAGTCATTTAGCAGACGCTCTTATCTAGAGCGACTTACAGTAAGTATTTTCATTTATTTGAAGTATTTTTATCCAAAATGTAACTTAATAATGAGTTATTATACAGCACACACACCAGTTTACAGTTACAAAAGACTGTTCATTCTAAACAGATAACACGTTAACACATTCAAATACTTATGAAAATATCAGGGAAGCATGGTTGACAGTGTAATGCTGCCTCTCACAGACGCGCACACACAGGCCTACCAGATAACATCTTTCATTTCTCCTCTGCCCGTAAGCCAGCAGAGAGACAAGGGTGAAGGGGGGGGGGGGGGGGGGGGGGGGGGGGGGGGGGGGGGGGGGGGGGGGAGTATGAAGGTGGGGAAAATGGAAGGATAAGAAGAGGAGGGATGAGGTGAGAAACAGAAGGAGAAGAAATCAGATGGGGTGGGCGGGGGATTTGGAGGAAGATAGTCAGGACGGGGAAGAGGGCTGAGGTGAAGTGAGGGGGCTCAGCTTGTCTGTTGTGTGTGTGTGTGTGTGTGGGCGCACGTTGTTGTGTGTTTACAGGGCCGTGACGGCAGAGAGGGGTGGTTTATGAGCGCTGGAGCAAACGGCTCACTGTGGAAAGTCCTTCCCACGTTCCAAAACAACATGAGGAACGTCCGTCCATCAGGGCTACTTATGGGAAGGAATGTCAGAATGAAGACACTCCACAGCCCTCCAGGCTAGCTCAGTTTGTATCGCCTGTAATATCTAAAGGGCTGACATACTTCTGCTGGACCGTAGCTGCAATCAGCCCTTTGATTGTGAAACATGAGTAAAAAATACAATTGAGCACTGTCGACTTTGACCCATTTTCCAGAGCTCCCACATCAAAGGCCACACAAGGCCGTCCTGCAAGCAGAGGGACCTTCCACACTCCACAAGGTAATAGAGACAGACAGAGAGAGAGAGAGACCAATAGAGACAGAGAGAAATGGGCAGAGAGATGAAGAGAGAGAGAGATGAAGAGACAGAGAGAGAGAGAGACAGAGAGAGAGACAGAGAGAGAGACAGAGAGAGAGACATAGAGAGAGACAGAGAGAGAGAAAATAAAAAGAGGTGGACAAAGGGGAGGTTGTTTTGGACCAGTCAGCTGTCATCAAATGCTGCCCCACCTGCTGTGTCATAACTTCCAGACAGACACACAGACAGTCAGACCAAAAAAAAAAGACTAACAGAGACAAGCGTTATCATTCCTCCAGGCTGAACATGATCCACACGAAAACACACGCACGCACACACACACACACACACACACACACACACACACACACACACACACACACACACACACACACACACACACACACAGACACACACACACACACACAACCACCTATCCTCTGTCCTCTAATGACCAATCCTCCTGTCCTCCCCCCCTCCCCCCAGTCCCATTTGTGGCCCATATGTTAACTATCAGTGCTAATTTGTCTCATTAAAACTCTTTGGAGAGGAAATGACAGTTTGGAGAGGTGTAATTTTAGAAACAGGGTTTCAGCGCTGTCTCGGGGGGGGTCGGGATACAGGGGGGTTGGGGGGGAGGGGGGCATCTGGGGCTCATTTGGGGGGCCTGGCACTCCAGCGTCCTGCAAAGTCACTCGGCAGTGCATTAACCAAACGGGCCCACTCAGAGCCATAATGGAGTCTGTTAGTGAAGAATGCACCCTGGAGCACCAGGAGACACAGTGGACTATCCGGTTAGTACGGCCGTATAACTGGGTTCAGGAACCAGGTTCCGGGCTGGAGGTAGAGGTGGAGGGGGAGGGGTGGGGAGGCAGACGAGAGAGGGAAAGACAGGGAGGGAATACGTGCAGAAAGAAGCTTAGTCGGAAAATGGAAGATAAATCATTAGAAGGACAGTTTGAAGCACTGTCAGGGGAGGGGTGAACTCGATCCAGTTTTTTGCCTAAGTGAAGGGAGGAGGGCGTGGCATCGAGACGCTGACATGACAGATCTGTCTAGTCCTCATCACTAGGATCATCCCCAGGCCGGCTGACGAGAGCCGAGCTGACGCACGCGACGCCTGAGCTCGCAGAGGAATGCTGGAGATGGGGATCTGACGAGGTACTGGGGGAGGGGGGGGGAGCCAATCAGAGGATGCCAGGATGAGCAGAGAGAGAGAGGGATGGAGAGGTGGATTATGTTGACCGTGCGGGCCCCTCTGTCAAAGTTCACCTCGGCAAGCTTTCTTCTGGAGGAACCTTAATGGTGGTGGTGGAAGGGGGGGGGGGGGTTGATAGTTATCAGCCTCCCCAGACACGTCCACATGTGCCTGGGGGAGAGGGAGGAAGCAGGGGAGAGAGAACCAGGATCTGGAGCCAAAGGAGTCAGGGCCATGCAGCTATATTTAACATCCTCCAACATGTGGGCTTGATTTGTGTGGATGTGAGCCCTGTGCGCTGCATACCTCCACTGACAAGAACCAGCCAGCCCCCCCCCCCCCTCCAGCCCCCCCCCCTCCAGCTCCAACACCCAGACCCTGTGGAAGTTAACCCTCCCAGCACCACACCAGTATCAACCTCTCCTCTGTATCTCTCTCTCTATCAACCCCTACGTTTGTCTTTTTTTTTTTTATCTCTCGGCCTATCTTCCGCCTTGCCTTTCAGTCGGGGGCGTGTATGAACATGGGAGTGAAACCCTGTGGTTTCCCTGAGCACCATGGACATTGTGCAACAACACCGTTGCATCAGTCTGGCAATCAAATCTCATGGGAGGATCAGCGGTTGGCACGGCGTGGCGACAACATCGGGATCGCTAATGAAACATATCTGTGTAAGACACACACGTATCTGGGTCTGTTGTGAAGCCGTTATCGGCGGTGGATAGTCCCAGAATTCCAACCTCAAGGTCCTGCCCCGAGCCTCTCTCTCCTCCCTCCTCCCTCCGTCCCAGGCACTGACTCACTCTCAGCCCCTCCATCCTCATCCTCCTCTTCCTCCCTGCTTGCTCACCGAAGGGCCTCATGGTGGACAGAGACATCCCCTCTCAGGCATAGATAAGGAGACACCACTGATGAGCTCACACACAACCACACACACACACACGGCCATACAGTAGCCTCCAGCGTTTGAGCACAACCTGCTACAGTGCCTCCCTGACCTGAACTGACCTGAAAGCGTGTCTTGCGTCTAACACAAACACACACGCTCAGTCTCTGTAAACAAGCACCTCAACCTCACCATACTAGGCCAGACCTTTGCTTACGCTTGAGATGTTCTTTCACTTCTCCGGCCACTACTCCCCCGCCACTCCTCTTTCATAATCTCCCCCAGTCTATCTTCCCAAGCCTAGGAACAGAATGTTCCACTGCTGGGGGTGTGGCGGGGTGCACCTGACATCTCGGTGAAAAAGGTCTGATCCCCCCCCTTCTCCCCTATCCCTGGTGGTACAGGCCTGCGGGGGGAGGGATGGAGGGAGGGGGGGTTACTGGCCCTGGGGCTGTTCCCAGGTGCTATGGAGGAACACGTACCAATAATATTTGTTCATTTCTTTCCAGCTCAGCTATGTGAGGTATGAGGTCCAAACCACAACTTCCCATCCATCCCCCCTCAACACAGATAACGGGATTGGAAATGTTGGAACGCCATGACACACGAAGGGACAATGTGTGCCAGCTCCCCTCCCTCACACACGTACAGCTTTGGCGTAGTGACCTAAACTGGCGTCCAATAAGGGCTCTTAACAGAGCCGTATCCAGGTTGAGATGTTTGGTTCTGGCATGACTGGTTTTTACCATAGCTGTAATAGGCCAGGAGAGAAGTACACATCTAATGTGTTTGCTTTGGAATATCGATGTGTGTGTGTGTGTGTGCGCACGTTCCACTCACCTGATGATGAAGGGCATGAAGGGGGCCAGGCCCAGCGGGGAGGAGGAGCCATCCATAGGGGAGGGGTAGAGTCTGCCCAGAACCAACAGGAGCAGGAACAAACTGGGGTGGAGCCTCACCTGTCCGCTGTCACTGATAGGATAAACAGAGTGGGGGAGGGGCAAGTTCAGAGGTCTCAAAGCTCACATGGGGGGGGGGGGGAATGGGGGGGGTACTCTGTATAGTGGTGGCTGGTTGCTTCACATAGGGCAACATTGAATCAGTACTTTGTACATTTGTCGAATCATATTATAGCTTCAGAAGAGAACAGGGGATATGAAGGGCTGAAAGCAGAGAAGTGGATAGTAAAGGTAGTGAAGGGAAGGTGGAATAAGAAGGAAAGTGGGAAACTAAAACAGGGTGATGGAGAACAGAGAGAGGAGGAGGAGGAGTGGGAGCCAGAGGCATTGTCATGATTTACTAATCATTGACACATCTGGACTGGGCTAGTCAGTGTGCAGTGTTTAGACAAGTTTTATACAGATCTATTTTAACCCCCACACTGAAGCTCTGAGCCATGAGACCTGGGGAACATTACAGCCCAGATGTTCACAGCAATATGGGAATATGAAACACAAATACGAGCAAGCAAACACACACACACACAGAGTAGAGATTTGATGTATGTGCCACATTTCCGAGGACCCAAACCAGCCATTCCATCAACTCAAACTTCATCTATTGTCCGTTAATCTCTTCACCTCCCTCTCACACTAACTTCCACATCCCTCCTTCCCTCCCTCCCTCCGCTTCACTCTCTTACTCACTCCCTGACTCAGAATGGAAACTGTCTATTCTTGCCAGCGGTTTCACAGTTTCCTGGTTGGCAGTGTCATCCTGATCGTTCCCATCTCACTAGAGAGGTGTGTGTGTGTGTGTGTGTGTATGGATTCATCTGTGTGTGGGAGTGGGAGTGTATTCTGAGGTTGCTGATTCATGTGTGTGCTGAGAGGGAGGCGTGCTTCTGGGCTCTTGTATGGGCCATGAGGTTCTCATAGAGCATATGAAGACCCTGGAAGCCCTGCCAGCTCCACTTGTGCTTTTCATTATTCCCCTTCAATAACACACACACACACACACAACACAACACAACACAACACAACACACACACACACAACACACACAAAGCAACCCTCTGGGACAGCCGTGCGATCAGCGAGATGGGAAATGTAATAAGCCGCTAATTAGGACCCCAGCGTAACGCGTTTAGCGTCCAATTTCAGTCAGGCACGGCGTGGGCCAGCCTGGATGTGATGTCATGGCGTGGCACTGGGGAGCGGGAGGGAACTGCTTACACATGAGGCCTGCTGGCACGGCCTAGCCGGGAGGGAGGGAGGAGCTAGGAGAGCGCAGAGGAAGGCAGAGACGGAGGAGCTGACAGATGGGAGGAGATGCAAAAACGGGTGCAAACGGGTGAGGAGGAGAAGAGGGGGGGGGGGGGGGGGGGGGGGGTGATCAGGAAAGAGATGGTGGGAGAGGAGAAGAGAGAAGAGGGCAAACACACAAGCATGGAGGACACTATTGGAGTAGTAGGTTGTGTGTGTGTGTTTGTATTCTAAGAGTACAGAACCAAATCCCAGTCCAAGCATGTCTCTACAGCGAGCCCTGCTGCTGGGTTCTACCGCCCAGAGTGGAGGGGGCCACAAGGAGGTTTCATGGGAAACATGGCCTTTTTCAGAGGGGGGGGTGAGAAGTCAGGCTGGAAAACAACAATCCAATTAATTGGATGCATATTAAGATAGCGCTCTGACCAGAGGGCACAGGGAATGGGAGACAGACACTCAAATAGGGAGGGATGAATGGTGAGCTTAGCTCCTAACAAACAAGTGGAATCCCCCCCCCCCCCCTTCTTCTATCTCTCCATCTCTCCCAGGAAACTGTCCGTCCGTCCGTCTGCGGATACACTTAAAAGGTTTAACGAGCCTTAAGGAATCAGGCCTCGGCCGGCCCTGGGAGTTGGGAGGCCTCCCGCAACCAGAGGAGGGTGAGAACAGGGGCCTCGGGGAGGTCTGGTATGGGAGGACAGGCACGACGGTCCTGGGTGGAAATGTCCTGCCCGGTCCCACCCGGCTCACCTGTCCACAGAGAGGGCCACCTCCCCCAGCTGGCTGAGCAGGAACGGGTAGAGCGCCGGGAAACGCGTGAAGAACTCCCGGCCCGTCATCCTGCAACCGAGGGGGGAGACACAGACAAGAGGTGAGGCACAGAGGACAAGAGGCGTCGGAAGCGCAGGCATGGCTGTTATCTGGTTCAAAAGCGTGTGTGTGCGCGTGTCTGTCCATTAATACAACAAAAAAAAATCACTAGAGAGAAGAAAATCAAACGTCTTCTACTTGGGGTCTGGCTTCTTAACCACATCCTTCCATCTCAAAGCATCACGGGGCAGTAAAGCGCTCATTAAGAGAAGGCTAGGTTCACGGGAGGAGAGGAGAGACACTTCAGCTGTTTCCGCCCCGCAGACGGAAAAGCCTGGATCTAAATATGACTGCCCTGTATCCTAACTCAGGCAGTGAGGGAGTGTGTGTGTGAGTGTGTGTACACACCCACTGCAGACTGTGTTTGGGATTGCGTGTTGACACACATGCATCCATAAACTGACAAACCTTATTTAACTTTGGCAACCTCATCCTTAAAAATGCTCTAACCCTGTTCACCCCAAGCCAATAAAGGCCTATTTAAAAACCCTGTTCATCTAAATCTGTGGATTTCAAGCTGAAGAAGGAAGGGTTCAGACAGCATAGCCAACACACACGCACACACACACCTCCTCATCAATGCTAAGGGGTTCTAGGCCTGGTCTGAGTTACAGCCAAAGCGACATCATGGTAACGTGGCCCGTCAGTTTGGTCGAAGGGGTACGTGAATGAGTCTGTGTGTGTGTGTGTGTGTCTGTATGTTGGCGAGTCCCAAACGTGACACGGTGTATAGGGTCCAGATTGGGACTGACGGGGGCTCAATGTGGTAGCAGTTACACGCTCACAAGGCTGTGGATTCTTCCAGTGTGGCCTGCGGACACAGCAGGCCGAGGGCTCAGCAACAACCCAGCCCTGATCCCCTGAGCCCCTCAGCCCCCTGAGCCCCCACAGGGCTGTCCCTCACTCGCCCTGACCTGCACATCTCCTTAACACACACACACACACAATCAAGGGCACCTACACGTGCGGGCACACCTACACATAAACACACACACAGGGCATGTTGTCTTCTCCCTAATGAGACCCTCTCAGGCTGAGGTCTCTCTCCTGGGTGGGGTCAGGGGTCAGGGGTCGGGGCAGAGCAGATTAGCCAGGTTAGGGATCAGGAGAGAGGAGGGGGTGGAGGGGGGAGGTCAGGCAGAGGTGTCTGACCCATGACTGGTCCCGTCTTGTTGGCCGTGTACAGGCCAGGCTTCTACACCATCACCAGGGTCAGACACACAGCCAGCGCAGACGTCACTGGAGAGATGTGTTTAGTCCTCCTCGATGGTGGTTGCTGAGGGTACCTCTGAAGAACCGCGCAGCTACAAGGTCTAGAGGATCAGGTTCCACGGCAGAACAAAGCTCTCTCTCCCATGACCCCCCCCCCCCCCCCCATGTCATGATGACAAACACATCAGCAGAAGGTTCAGCGTGAAATCTAGATCCACAGTGGAGTCACAATATAAACGAAACACAAACCCCATCGTGTACACACAGACACAAGCACATTCTGACTGTAAACACAGTGTTCACACTCCAACACACACACATAAAACATACAGTCATCCAGGGTGTACAAACATACATCAGGGATAAATGGTCCAGTGTGTATGTGCATGCGTGTATGTGTGTGTCAGTCACGCAAACCAAGCCCAAGATCAGCTGGCCCAAATGGTTTGATACACTTCAACTCCACTGGAGCCACAGAGCCTGGCCTATAACACACACACACACACACACACACACACACACACACACTGAGTAGCCTGACCAAATACACCAGCTAGCAGCCAGACATTGGAGTGGACAGCTTGTCACAACGCATTTTGTACAGCCAGAACACACAACCAAATAATCACAGTAATGAAATTACCCAGACACCCAACACACACAGGTCAAAATCATTCATTCCCTGACTCACACTAACATACTATCTCCCTCATAACCCTCCCCCCCACACACACACTTCATCTCTCCCTCTCTCCCACACAGAATTTCCACACACACACCACTCTGGCACACCCACAATCTCCTAACTCCTACACAAACACATGCAGGATAACACGCAATAATAACCAGAGAGGCCTGCATGGAAGAAAAGAGAGAAATCCTAAAAAATAAACCGGGGGGGGGGGGGTGAGATCAGAAGGCTCACCACACAAGCTGACGAAACTAAAAGGACAACAGATTGGGTTGTTGGCTCTGGCCCGTGTCTGCTCCTTATCGTGAGCCGGAAAACGAGCCGAGATCAACCGGCATGCCCACCATGGGGACCAGTCGCTCGGGAGACGCTCCTAAAAATAGCCCTATCAAGCTGAAGCATCTGCCAACACGGCCCGGGTCCTGGACCTCCAGAGCGTCGGCCTCCCCTCCACAGGCTGTTATCCGTCTATTCAGAGTCCTCTTCAGCCGCTCCTTGCACCCCGTCTCTCTCACTGCCTCCAGATGTGACCTCTTCGTCCCCTACCCACAGTGCACCTCTCCGGTGACCCCTGCCCAGGTTGTGGTTGTGTGTGTGTGTGTGTGAGGGGTCCTCTATTCGGCACCGCGGGGGGTCCTGTCAGAGACCCTCATTCATTCACACACTTGCATACTTGCGTACATGCTGACGCGCACACACACACACGGGTCAGAGGTGGAGGTCAGAGGGATAGTGATTAGAGGCTGTGCATGTGTGTGTGTGCGCGTGTGGTGCGGACTGACAAAATCATATGTGCGCGGGGAAACTCTATAAAAGAGTCTGACATGTGTGTGTGTGTTTACTTGCAGTGAGATCAACAGGAACACAAAGCAAGTGGGATATCTGGTGATAAATCAAAATAAAATCGGAGGAGGACAAATATAACAGAACAGCCCCGTTGGAGTCTTATCCTGTCTGGCCTCTCCTCTCTCACACAGCTTGAAGTGAGGCCAGGGCACAGGGATGTGGCCACAGTGCCCCCCGGTGGTGGAGGGGACACACTGTATCAGACCAAACGGGAGGAGCGGGCCGGCTGTTAGATGGAGGGAAGCATACCTGTTCTTCTTCGAGTGTTCATCCTTGCCCTTCTTCACTCCAAAGATCCTCGTGATCAGAGTGCTGAACAGGAGAGTGGAGGAGTTCCTCACCTGAGAGAAAGAGAGAGAGAGAGAGACAGAGAAAGACAGAGAGAGAAAGAGAACAAGAGAGAGAGAGAGAGACAGAGAACTAAATAGATAATAAGAGAGGGAAATCGATAATTGATTGAGGACAGGGACAGAGATAAAGGAGGATGCCAAGATGGAGAGCAGGGGTGTGATGGAGGGAGGGCAGGAGGGAGGGAGGGCAGGATGGAGGGACTCACAGCCCAGACAGGAGAGGTGAAGCCCAGCACGGCAGCCTGCATGCCCTCGGACACGAAGGGGACGATGTTCTCCCCCAGACGAGTGTCTCTGTACAGCGCACGCAGGATGTTGAGAGCGTGCACCTGTGGAGAAATACAAACACACATACAAATCAGCACACATACATAATAAGCTGTGTACCTAGCATATGGACACATGGGGGGTTGTACCTGGGGGACAGTGGTGTGGTCAGTGTCTCTGTGGGGAGCGGGCATGGCCAGGGCAGTCAGCTCCCTCATGGTCATCTTCAACAGGCTGCAGCTGGATAACTTGGGCTCAGAAGACAACAGGGCCTGGGGAACAGAAATGGGTCCAGTTTAAACACTGCAACAGAGACAAAGACATCGAGCCTGGGACTGGTTAGGACTGTTTTTATTTATTTATATTGTGATATGGAAAAGATCCTTGTGGCATAGGTCATTTTGTAGCATAAACCAAAAGATTAAACACCATTGGACTGGCTGCGTGACATCATCAGCACGCGTCAGCATTGCAGAGAGAGATGATGAGAGACAGCTGTGAGTCTGTATGTATGTGTGCCCTGGGGAGTGGGGAGGAAGGGGGGGGGGGTCTGGTCTGGTTCCTGTGAAGTGTGTCCCAAGCCGGCCCAGGTTAGTGGGAGGAGAGCCGGGCCGGGCCAGAGATGCAGCAGTCCCCGCCAGCCGTTCCGGATCTCTCCGCCACAGGAATGTGCACGGCCCTGCCAAGGTGCTGACTTCATTTGCAGCCCTCCCCTCATCACTCTCTCATGTCTTATCTCTTACTGACTCCACTATCTAGCTTTCCCTTCCTCTCTGTTCATTCCAATTAAATACTCAAGTTCTCTCTGCCCTCCCCTCGGTACTCGCCTTTCTTCTTTCAGTTTATCTCTTTCCTTCTTTACCTCTCCCCTCGTTAGTCCAGAGCTCTACAGGGGATGGTTTTATATGTGAGACTAGCTCAGTTCTACTGGTGATGGTTCTAATATGTGAGACTAGCTCAGTTTTACTGGTGATGGTTCTATATGTGAGACTAGCTCAGTTCTACTGGTGATGGTTCTATGGGTGAGACTAGCTCAGTTCGTCTGTCTGTTTCCAGTCTCAGTTGAGTAATCCAAACAGCAGAGGAAGGTCTGCAAGCTGATGTTCAGACAGAGTGCTGAGGTGTCTGGGATTGGTGAGACAGAGAAGGGGTTCAATTAAGGGACACTGTGCATGTGCACGGGTGTGTGCGCACATGACAAATAGATGGATGGGGAGACAAAGTGTTCTTCCAGCATGAATGCTCAAAGGGAACGCCAAGAAATGCAGAGTCACTGCTTTTAAGAGTAAAAACACACAACCACACACACACACACACACACACACACGCACCCACCCACCTGGATATAGAAAGGGATGCCTGCGCTGCGTCGTGTGGCACACAGTTTGGACGCAGGGTCGCTGGACTTGACCTCCTGCAGGACCTCAGTCAGCCAGCAGGCAGGCAGCTGCTGCAGTGTCTGGCTCCCGCTTCTGGAACAGACACACACAAACACACGCGTTCTTGTGACGCCCGATAAGACGAGAAGCATTTTCGATGTTGTTGAAACTCAAAAAAGGTGAACAATTCATAACTGAAAGGCTTAACAGGTTCACACACAAGAAGTCCCTGATCAGATCAAACACACACACACAAAATACACACAGGAGGCGTGGACTGCAGAGAGGAATGTGCTCTCCAGTTATGAAAAGGACGGCTGTTTAACACGAGCCAGTGGACCAAGGAGGCCAGATCAAACAATCCACTGCACAGGACGGGAAAAGGGCATGACCCCAGACACAAAACCTAGCATCAAAAGGCAGCAGTCAAGCTCCCTATAATCAACACCCCATAACCTTGTATAGTGCCATCCC
Organism: Hypomesus transpacificus; assembly: GCF_021917145.1. Taxonomy (NCBI): domain Eukaryota; kingdom Metazoa; phylum Chordata; class Actinopteri; order Osmeriformes; family Osmeridae; genus Hypomesus; species Hypomesus transpacificus. The sequence goes on from NC_061070.1 coordinate 13,051,400, forward strand.
CCCAGAAACTCACACACGCACAGCTAATCCTATAGGAACCTGTTGTGAGATCAGTTTCAACTTGGTTCCCCATGTGTGGGCCAATAAAATACCCAATTGAAAGGACGATATAATCTGTTAGGGATTCCAGGTTCACCATCCATGGCTCAAAATTGACTTTCCCCGCTTGACCAATAGAAGACACACACACACACACCTACCTGCATAACATGTCAGTCAGGCGTACAAAGCCCACATAGGCCAGCTCAAAGGCCCCCCGGTGGCGAGACTGCAGAAGTTGCTGACGGAAATACAACCCTACTCCTTCCACCTGGGAGAGAGGGGAAAAGGGAAAGAGAGAGCGAAAGCGAGCAGAGAAAGAGAATTTAAGTACCCAATTCATTTGTTTATCCTAATTCAAACTAAAAGGACATCAAATCGAGACAGCGGCTAGCACATTTAGCACAAGAGCGAGTGTGCCCCAAGCAGGGACACTCATCATCGTCCAAACAAGTGCTAGTGCAGTAAGGGGGACCCTATGGAGCGTGGGCAGGAGTCCGGAAGAGGCAGTCAACATCAGGGTGCATTCCAGGTGAGGGGCAGGGCCCAGCAGGCACAGCAGGCACAGCAAGCCCAGCAGGCCCAGCGTCTCCCGGCCCTGTTATTACACTGTGGCATCACTACCGCAGGCAGGGCCATGGCGCTGCGCCAGTCCGGGGTGGCACGGAGGGCACAGGGAGGGGCAGGTGGAAGAGAGCCGCATGTGAAAGGGTGGCGCACCCCCCCCCCCCCCCCCCCTCCTCCTCGCCTCAGAAGGCACACATGGTTAGATCATCTAAGACGTGCTCCTCCATCAGCAGGAGATTTGGACAGGCATTTAGGGACAGTCCTAAATTGGGCCTCCCCCCACTTCAACTAACTATCTACTTTTCTTTCCACCTCAGCTCCCCCCCCCCCCCCCCCCCCCCCCCCGAAAATAACTAACCTGCTGTGAACCGGCCGCATCACCAAGCCTGACCGTACGGACCTCGAGCTGACCGCCCCACCTCCAGGGACGTACTGGAATACCTTACCGAGCTGACCACAGCGGCGGCAACCGTGATGACCGCCCCATCACGTCCGCTCCCAGCTCGGCACGCGGCACGCTCGTCCAGCCCGCGGCTGACCTCACTGCAGGAGCAGTCACCCGGGGGGGGCGAGGGGAGGGGGGGGGCAGAGGCCTCGCGGCCGCAGCGTGGTCCCACAGGCGCTATTTTTGACCCGCCGTTTGTGTAATCGTTAAAGCAACTAGGCTTCCTGGGGGGACTTTATTTAGACTGCAACTTCCTGTTTGCAACGCGCCCCTTTCCCAGAAGAAAAAAAAAAAACTTCCATGTGCGGAAAGAAGTTTTCCAAGTCCCTAGCGTGGCCCAGGGCAGCGAACAGGGTAATTACACCAGGGCTGTCACTGACCCAAATAACAACTCTGCTCTGGCTGCCCTGGCCTGGCCTCGCCTGGCCTCGCCTGCCTCCTCACCTCAGGCCTGGGGAATAGCCCCCAGACGGATAAGGAAGAAGAGGAGGAGGATAATGCTGGTGTTGTTGTTGATTTGCTTCAATATTCTTCAAGCTTGTTGTGCAACTCGCACAGAGATATGCCCACTGGAACTGAGGAGCGTTCTGTTAACATTTCAAAACTGTGTTACGTGAAGGCCTCACTTAAACGACTTCATATGTACCGCAATAGCAGAGGGTTCCCATGTGTGTCTTTAAGATGACCGGGAGAGTAAACAAGTAGGGGTTGGGGTTCTGGTCATCGGGTCTTTTACAGGTCCAAGATACTTCCACTACAGCTTGAGAGAGAGACTGTGTTTGTCAAACCAGAGAGAAAGATACCAAGTTAAGAGAGAGAGACTAACATCCCTGTGGTTGAAGAGAGAGAGAGTGCCCATGTTAGTTAGGCTAGCTAATGCAGACAGTACATTCTCTGGCCCTGCCAGACTGATGGCTGATGGCTCTGCCTCTCTTGTGTGACTGAGAAGCCAAGCCAGGCCAGGCCAAACAAACCCTAGAGCTGTGAAACTGGAGGAACTTGGACACACACCAGCTCTGCGGTGGTCTCTCTTTCTCTCACACACACTCACTCGCTCACAGGCGCCATGGCTGAGGAGGTCTCTCACAGCTCCACGGAGGGCCCTCCCAAGATGGAGGAGACGCATCCTACAGGCCCTCAGGATGACAACACTGCATCAGTCTCTCTTGCTGTCTCTCTCCCTCTCTTTGTACGTCTTTCTGTCTCTCCCTCTGTGTGTTTGTATGTCTCTCTCTCTCTCCCTCTGTGTGTGTGTGTCTCTCTCTCTCTCTCTCTCTGTTGGTCTTTCGCTCCGTCTCTCCCTCTCTGTCTCCATTTCACATCACTTAATCCCAGGCCCTGAAATAGCGATATCAAGACTTTCACTTGTCTGTTACTGTTGCCATGGCGTCGGCGAGGAACAGAAACATCTGCAGAGTTGCCGGGACGACCGGAGCACAAAAACAGGACGCTGGCGAAAGGCGGTGGAAGGTTGAAGGCATGTGACTGGGAGAGATGGTTCCCGCCATGACGGCGTCATAAACACACACACATGAATCCACACGGGCCCGTGTTGACCGTGCCATCGCAGAGGTGGGCCAGAGGGGCGTGTGCGTGCAGACCCGACCGAACCCACTCCACAAACACAGAGAGCTGACTTCTACATAAACACTACCACACCATGATGGACAGAGAAGAGAGAAAAGGAGAGTCAAATGATGGAGGGGGGGGGGGGGGGGGGGGGGGGGGTGTATGTCATGGCAATTTCTCATGTTCCTTTGGTTCTGACATCTCCTGAGGCATCTACTGCCCAGTTGGACCGGCCCTCCGTCCTTAGCTCATGCGTTACGTAACGGGGGCCAGCTGCCGTGGTAACCGCAGCGGTGACATCATCTCTCCGCTGCGGCCGATCTGATGTCGCTGGTAATAAGCAGGCGAGGTGATTGGTGGATGACCAGAGCTCCAGAAAACACCCCCTGACTGGGACCGATCTGGGGAGGGCGGGGCCTGCCTCTCTCCTGACTAGTGGACGCTGGGGGGGCAGACAGGCCAGGCACACACAGGGAATACCACTGGGATCCTAAAAGGACACAGACGTTACGACAAAGCGCAAAATAACAGCACGGGAGACCGACTTCCGATTTCCTCTGCAGCCACTTCCTGTCCCCGGGGTTTAAACATGGTCAACACATGGCAGACATGCAAGCTGTCTCTCTCACACACAGGGGAAGGAATCGCTGTCTGAGTACTTCAGCATGTTAAGGTCTACACTCCATAATAAGCATCTTTCTAGACAAAAGGCAGCATCTGAGGGGGGAGAGGGGGTGTCTGAGCAACTAGCAAGCTAGCTGCTTGTTTGCGGTGCTGTGTGTGTGTGTGTGTGTGCGTGAACACACGCAGTGTTTACCTCTCCAGGAAAAAGGAGGCGGCCGGCGGTGGAAGTGATTTGGAAAGAATGCGAGGGCATGGAGGCCCGGGCGGTCGTTAAAGCAGCGGGGTCGGTCCCAAATGAAAGCGGTGCGCTAACGAGGGCGGATGCTAATTGAAGACGCTCCCAGCGTGGTGTCACTCACGCACACACCTCGCCTCTCACTAAGGTGCACACACACACACACAGTAAACATGTCTTAAATGCTGCCTTACGGCCCCACACATCCCCATGCTGTGGGTATGTGTGACTGTGTGTGTGTGTGTGTGACAGAGACAGAACGTAAACAAGTACTTACAGTAGTGTGTGAGGGTGTGCGAGTGCTTTATTATGTGCAGGCATGTACTTAGGGCCCACAATGACTGCAATGTGTGCGAGGCGGTGCACCGGGGGGGCAGAGGAGGGCATGAGAGCACAATGTGGAGCATGGCGTTGGTCAGGCGTGTGTGTGTGCGTGTCGTCTCACCTGTTCCTCAGTGATGAGCCCCTGGTTGGGGGGGGTGTCGGGGGGGGGGTCAGGTGTGAGGAGAGGCAGGCTCTGACACAGCTGGCCCAGGAGCATGGACACCTCCTTCATGCTCCTCCAGCAGCACACCAACACCATCTGAGCGGTCACCCTGTAACTCTCCCCGCCACCTCAACACACACACACATGTTAATGAACTACTTCTCATAATACAGGATGAAACACTGTAGAATATGACAGACGTGGTTTAAAGATATGTAAACCTATGTGCATGCATACCCTCCAGGACTGTACGTCAGTGGATAAACACTGACCTCCTGTGGTTGCCTCCAGTACTGCAGCCACAGACATGAAATGGTTGCACAGTTTTAGGGGCCAGAACTGAGCACTACTGACCAGTGGGGTCCTGCTGGGGTTCCTGTGAGGGTTCTGCAGGTGTCCTCTCCTCCTGTCCAGTCTGAGGGTCTACAGTCTGAGGGTCTACAGTCTGAGGGTCTACAGTCTGACGGTCTACAGTCTGAGGGTCTACAGTCTGACGGTCTACAGTCTGACGGTCTACAGTCTGACGGTCTACAGTCTGACGGTCTACAGTCTGACGGTCTACAGTCTGTGGGTTGAGCTCCCTGGGGCTGGTGAAGAAGTCGTTGGAGTCCCTGGGCTGGATCTCCTGCAGGATTCTCTGAAGACCCGCCGACGTCTCTGAAGACCCCCACACACACACACACAGATGTGACGGTGTGCACACATATAGAAGAACAATTACACTCCCAATCATAAAGGCAGGTGCACACATCCTTCGTTTTAGGCTATGTTCACTGTGGGCCAATGGGAGAAGCCGACCTGACTCTGTATCCATGGGGATGAGCCCCTCGGGGGAGGAGCTCTGGACCACGGGAGAGACTACATCGGACATCCTGTAACACACACTGATCAGCTCTGCTACCAGGCTCCTCCAGTGGCTAGGCATCGTCAGACTCCTGGACAAACACATGTTGGGGGAAAACGATGAGTCATAGCTGGTGCATTCAGCGTGTCCATGTGAAGAGAGCAAGTGTGGGCATGTAGGAACGCGTCTGTGTGTGTGCACGCCTCTAGTTTGGAGAGTGTGTGTGTGTGTGTGTCCTCCTCACCCGGTAGGAAGCGTCTGCAGGGCAGCAGTGATGCAGTGGGCTCTCCCATACAGAGGGTAGGAGGCTGCAGCCAGCAGAAGCGAATCCTCTGCTCTCAACACCTCAGACTTCAGACACTCCAGCAGGAGGCTCACCACTAGACACACAACACACAGCCTGAATGACTGAAGCAGTGAATCGACATCCACGCTGCAGTCATTCCCCAACGCTGGTGCTCGTACACACACCTGCCAAGGTGAGTTTTGGGGGACGATAAGCTTCTTGTTTGGAATCTTTCCTGATATTCTTACCTGCCAGAGTGTTGATCTCCAGGACGAGGGCCTCAGAAGCCTGGGGCGGGAGTTGAACTGGAGGCCGGAAGGTGAGGCCTTGCTCCTGGGCGCAGCGCTGCAGGGCCTGGGACAGGGTGGGCTGGTGGAGTAGCATGTTTAGGAGGTGGGCTGCTGTGACGCTGTCGAAGGGCTTGGTGCTGGTGCTGAGGTCCAGGGCTGCCTGGAGCAGAGACTGCATCCTGTCTGGGTCCTAGCCACGGGGTTTACAAACGTGTTGACTTGTGCGCAACCTTCGAGAACTGATCGGACACAGATCGATCACTCGTCCAAAATCACTGACCTGTAAGCCTACAGCCGAGGGAGGGAGCTGCCGCAACAACGCGGAGGCCAGCTGCTTGACTTCCAGGAAGTTGTTGGCCACGCAACAGAGGACGTTCTGAGCGTGTGCACGTGTCACCACCTCTCCCAGGGCAAAAACATCTGGCCCTGAAAGAGAGTAAGAGAGAGAGCGAGCGAGAGAAAGAGATGGGGTGTGGTGAGCGACAGAGATGGATTTCTCACAGATTCATGTGAGAAAAACCCTTCTGATGATGAGGAGGGGGGAGGAGGAGGAGGAGGAAGAGCAACAGTACCGGTGGAGAAGGTGAAGAGCTGAGCCAGCAGGCCCAGCAGATGCAGGGCAGTGAGGCACGTGGAGAAGGAGGCTCCGGGCAGCAACACCTCCAAAAGGCTCTCGCACAGCCAACGCAGGAAGCCCTGAACACAGAGAGCATGAACAGCACACACCCAGAAACCCGTTCAGTTAGCCATGCATTTATCTGTGGGGTGTACCTGTTCATCGGTCTGTAGTGGGTGGTGTGTGTACCTTGTATGTGCCCAGAGTGTGTTGGTCTTTCTTTCCCTGGTCCTGGTCTCTCTCCTGGGCGAGTCTCTTCTGTAGCACCTGCCCGCTGTCTTTCACTCTGCCTAGGAGCTGCACACACACACACACACATCACAAACTCAAGATAGAAGTTGACTGGAATCAAAATTGCAGGTGAAAACTCAAGTAGTGCCATCTGAACGGACCTTTTTCAGCAGGCTGACAGTCTGCTGTCGGACCCCAGGTGATTGGCTGTTCAGACTAGAGGGCAGGAAGTGGCGAATCAGCTCCATTTCCTGTGAGGTCAGGACCTCTGTGCTGCGATGGCTCTCACACACCAACCCCAGAGCATCCATCCGCACCTACAAGGACGGACAACGACATTATCATTACCCACAATATAAACATTTACTTAATTATCACACACACACACATCATACCTGGTCGTGTTTGTGTACCAGTGCCTGACGGAGCAGAGACAGGGGCACGAGGCCCCCCCACAGCCCCTCCTCTGAGGACTGGACCATCCCCTGGGCCCTGGCCGCGCGCAGGCAGGTCATCAGAGCCCCCACAGCGCCCCTGCTGCCTGGAGGACCTGCAAGGCAAACAACAGCAGCAGACATCAGTCGAACTGCACAACAATGGACCACAGAATCCAACATGATGAATTTAGGTTTGTGTGTGTTTGTATGTGCGTCTGTACCTGCACTGCAGGGTGGTCTATCCTGCAAAGCCTGTACCATATGACCCAGACTGGAGGGGCTGCAGCGCAGGAGTTTGGGTAGAAAATAGTCCAGGATATAAGTGGTCTGGTCCAGCCTGGCGCGGCACAGCACCTGTAGCAGGGGTGCCACCCACGTGTGGTGCCAACTCTCTATCCAGCCCTCTGTTACCCCTCTGCCTTCCTCTGCGCCCGCCGTGCCAACCTCGCCAGCCAACTGGGCCCTGTGGCTGACAAACAGCCTCTCGAGGAGGTCGCTGGCGTACGGTGCCAGGTTCTGGTCGCCCATCAAGCCCAGGAGACATGAGGGGAGGAGGGGCTCGAGCTCCAGCAGGTACCCTGCCCCCAGGAGCTCCACCAAGCACCCCAGAGAGCCATACTTGCCTCTCATGTGCCACTCCAGCCCCAGCAGGCTGCGGGTCAGCTCCGAGATGTAGGGGTCTTTGGTCGGGTCGGAGACGGAGGGGTTGGTCTTCTGGTGGAGGAGGAGCAGGTTGCGGAAGAGGGAGCGGGTCTGGTGCCGCACGCCGTCCAGCGGGTGCTCCCAGTGGGCATAGACGTGCTCCAGCAGGCGCCCCTGGAGCTCGGAGCCCCCTTGGAGGGAGAGGTGCAGAGCGGGGGGGCAAGGCTGCTCCCCCTGCAGGCTCTCCAGGGCTGCACTGCTCCATAGGGTCAACACCCGGGCAACGACCATAGCGGTGCTGGCCTCCTTTATACTGCGGAGACAAGATGGATGTTATGGAATCGGTCTCGTGAAATCAGCGTTTATCGAGATCCGACGCGTGGGATTCATGCACCTGGTATCCAGAGCCAGCAGTGTGTTTGGCACCAGCAGCAGCAGCTGCTCCCTGTCGGGGCTCTGTGTGACGTCCCTCCAGCCCAGCATGGCCAGGGCACCGTGACACAGGTAGAGACACACGCCAGCAGGACGGCCGCTGGCGTACAGGCCTGCACAGCCCTGCCTCAGCCACTGGGGGGCGGTGTCACAGCCCTGCTCGGACCCCAGCAACAGGCCTGACACCTGGCGAGACACGGAGAAAGGAGAGGAAATGGTCTTGTTGTTCCCCTCTCCTGTTTTTAACCTTTTTTTAACCTGGAAAAAGTGAATCCTTCTTGAAACAGATTCCTTTGAATCAGGCGGAGTCAACGAGAGAGAGGGAACGCCAATGAGACAGAGAGTGAAAAGAGAAAGAAAGAGTGAGAAATGGAGAAAGTGAATGACACACAGAGACAGGAGACACGAGAGAGAGAGAGAGAGAGAGAGAGAGAGAGAGAGAGAGAGAGAGAGAGAGAGAGAGAGAGAGAGAGAGAGAGCGAGAGGAGAGAGAGAGAGAGAGGAAGGAGAGAGAGGAGAGAGAGAGAGATGAGAGGAGAGAGAGGAGAGAGAGAGAGAGACGAGGAGCGGAGAGAGAGAGAGAGAGAGAGAGAGACGAGAGAGGAGAGAGAACCACTCACAACTGCAGCCACTCCATCTCTACTGGCCATGACAGACCGGATCAACAGGACCACAGCCATGCCTGCTGTGCTCTGGACTGTCTGGACAAACTCCTCTGGAGAACAGAAGAAGGAAAAGAGAGGTGGGGGGGGGGGGGGGGGAGAGGCCGATTACAATACAAAACAAAAGCCACATCCATTCAAACCAAGGTGAGATTTAAACCCATCCAATTTCCCCATGCGAGACTCAGGACTGACAAGAGCACAGTGCTCACATATAGCAACTCAAGCTAGCTTGATGTCAACTAACCGTCAGTGAGGATGTGTGTGTAGCAGTCCAGCAGTCCGCTGAGGGTGATCTCCAGGGTGCAGTGAGGCTGGCCAGCCTCTAGAGTGGAGGTTATGGGCTCCTGGGATCTTTGCACCACCAGCATGGAGGCTTTGACTGCAGCCAGACAGGAGTGCATGAGCTGGGCCTGAGCAACATGTCTGCCTGCTAGTCCACTGGAGAAACAGCAGGGGGGCGACAGACACACACCAGTCAGCCGGACAACAATGACAACAGAAATGAGGGTATAATCTGGATATAGGAGGGTGGCTGTACTACCTGTTTTGATGCAGATATTCATCCAAAGCTCTTTGAAGAAACTTCAACACTGTAGGTAGGAGAACAGTGTAAAACTCAGCCTTGCCTGTCGTTATCCACATACAGTAGGGTCCAAAAGTCTGAGACCACTGGTCAATATACTTCTATTTTGCATTTGCTTCGAATGTAAGTGAAAAGTTGAATCTTTGAAAAAGATTTTCAGAGTGTAGTAGTGTTTGGTATGTCCCCCTTTTTTCCTTTGATGTATGGTCTCGAGACCTTTTCACCCGACTGTAGTTACACATATAGAAAAGAATGGGAAAATATTCAGCTGTTTCAAAATGTGACATCGAAAACAGGTCTGGGACTGAAAAATTATGATTAAAGATCCCCCTTACCTTCAGGTAGCAAACTGTGAATACACCTCTCACCTGGAAACAATAACAGTGCATATATTATAATGAGGCAGAAAGGGTCATTACTACTTAGAAAGTTAACATTTCTGAAAGCTCTGTTTGTGTACGAAAGATGTGATACATACCAAGCGGAAAGCCATCCAAACAGGAATTGACTGAGTCTACGAGGTGTGGGTACTGGTCTGGGCTGTGGGATGACAGGCAGTGTGCCAGGCAGAGGGTTAGACAGCCCACAGTCTGGTCCTGCATCCAGACAGGCACAGATCCCAGAGCACTGAGGAGAGAGGCAGAGATGAAGGAAGTCGAGGAGCGGGGGGTGTGGGGGTAGGAATAAATAAGGGAGGGCAGGAGAGGTTTAAGGTGGAGAAAAAAGTAATGTGGAGGACAGGAGTATGGAGGGAGAAAGTGGGGGTGGGGTTGTCTGAGACATACCTGGCACTGGCCCTGCGTAGAGGGTTCTTGGCCTGTAAGGAGGTGTAGACCAGGGCCAGAGTGTGGAGACAAGACTGGAGCAGAGAACCATGACCCTCCTCCTCACTCAAAACTTCCAGTAGAGAGCCTGCCTAAGGAGTCAGACACCTGTTAGAATAACCCTGACCCATGGTATGGTCAGCTCTGTTATTTAATTGTAGACACTGCTGATACTCTATATAAACGTCAATGCAGATACAAGCCTACAGCTCTGAACGAACCTTCTTGACGAGTTGGATTTGCTGCACAGGGTCAGTCAGCATCAGGAATTCCTGGAGAGTTTGAGCTACCTGGCTGATCTTCTCATCTCCTCCGCCAACGGACAAGGAAGCTGAGAAACACACAAACACACAGTTCATTCACGAAAACACTGCACAAGTACACACACACACAGCGAGAGTGCAAAGCTTACCTCTCAACTTCTGCCGCTTCTCCGGGTCTAGGACCACAGCCTCCACCTTCACAGTTTTCTTCTTGACCACCATGACTGCCCTGTCACATGACAACCAAAGATGTAATTAAAGACGACATCACTGAGGCTCTACTAACTACATCTCTGGGCATCCATACATGTACCCCGTATGGAAACGATACTTTCTCTCCCTCTCTAACTTGGTACAGACCCACTCAAACACATGCATATTCCAGTGCACTTTCTTACGAGCTAAACATGTACAAACGAATTAAATATATTCCACTTTCACAAGTTATGGTTAGTAATTGCAGTTACCGACAGTACAGTACAGTTGCAGTCCAGTACAGTACTGTTCTCGTTCGGTTAGCCCACTAGCTAACGTTAGCTTGCTGTGACTGATGCATGCAGTGGTCCACTGCTGCAGGAAAGGCACTTACCAGGATTTTACGTAACTTCAAGTTAAGGTTGCACTCTGATGAACATGCACAATAACAACGATTACTTTATAACATTAGTTATTGAATTGTATCAGATGTTTATTACTACCGATTGCTAACATCCATGCTACACGTGTGTAACGTCAATTCCGGAGAATATCGTAACCCGCCTCTAATTTGACTCTGATTGGACTGTTTCCACAACCGGATATTTGATCCCCTTTGATTGGTTGAAGGGTATGTCGATTTCAGAGAGTCAGTGCGATTCTAAATTTACATTGCCACGCCCTTCACGCATTTGATTGGATGAAGTTGTGGGGAACTACGCCCTCGAGCAAGCCCTCTTTCAACTTTGCCAGAGTGTGGAGTGAAATGAAAACTTTTGGAGAAGAGAAAATTCCTCGATTTTATTCCATAATTGGGATAATACGAGAGGAGTATTAAGAGCAACATGGACATTGTTACTGAAATGGTGTAAGATTCCTGTCTCAGCTGTCGTTTGTCAACCATTTGAAGGGTAAGTCGAGGATGTATATGGGATATTGATGCCCTTTTTCTCTGAAGGGAGGTTGGAGGGAGATATAAATCTGACTGACATTTCGATTGAGTTGTTTTTGTTTCCTACAAAGAATGGCAAGGCAGTTAAAATTGTTAAGTTTCGTTTTGAGAGCCAGCATGAAATATTCAGATTGAGTTATAATGATATTGTAATTGTTATATGCTAAAATAACGAATACGTTTTTTAAATTCTGTAGATCTCAGTTGTGTCATTTGATTTAAGCATCTGATTATGTCTGGTTGGAAGATTTAGACAGACTGTTGAGAAGAACGAACACATTATCAACATGATGTTGATATTGTTCAATCAGACCAGTTAAATGAACAGTCAATTGTGTTAAGATAAACATAATAAATCTCCTCGTGACGTGTATAAACACCACCTCATTATATGTACAGATACAGTAGTATTACATCATCAACTGTGGACTAAGTAACCGACTAAAAAGCCCCCCCACCCTTCTACAACTCACACTTGTCTTCTGCCTACTCTGGTTAGGCTCACAGGAAGCTTGTGTAGATAGAGAGACAGCTATCCTCCCTTTCCCAGGGGTCGAGGGTCAACCCATCTTTGATGTCCTCCGCCCCTCTCATCCCCTCATCATCATCTCACGTGCTGGAGGATAAAGGAGGGCGGTAGATTAAGCGAAGGAGTCATGGACAGAGAGTAAAAGGGAGTTCAAGATGATTAGTGAAGGAGAGAGAGGGAGAACTGAGGAGTGGGGGGGGGGGAACAGTCTAGTATGAGTAAGGGTTATGGTTAGTGACAGAAGGGGGGCCCACAGGTAAGAAGGTGATGGGGGAGACAAACATCAGGCAACTATTGGAGTCAGGAGCTTTGTGGGTTTTTATTAGTAGAATAAACAGCATTATCATTCTGAGGGCTGGAGGCCAGGGGTAGTCATTAGGTATAATAACCAAGAAATGAGAGAGAACACCATTATTCTATAAAAGCAAAGATATGTTGGCACCATGTCGTATTCCATTTCTGAAATGTCTTTTTTTTCCTCTTTGTTGTGATTTGTTGTGTCAACTTGTTTCTTTTGAAGCAGACTGTAGCCTTAGTCATTGTTTACCACAGCAGACAAACAATGCAAAACAGCCAGTGGAAGCTAGTTTACAGCCGTCTGCAGATGTTTTGCTTTGTTTAGAAGCCAGGACCTTAATGAGAGTTTATGACAGTATGAAAGCTCTCTCTCTCTCTGTTTCTCTCTCTTTCCCTCGCTCTCTCTGTTTCTCCCTATTAACACGTTACTCGTGATAAACATGGGCTCACAATGGAAAATGTGATGGCAGTCCATCAGTTCCGAGGTGTGTTTTGGAGGTGTCGTGTGTTCTGTTTGGCGAGCTGTAGTGCTGCCCTCTGCCCAGTCTAGTGCGCACAGCTTGGTTCGGCCCTGGAACATTTCAGGTGCTCGAGGGGAAAACAGACGTAAAACAACGACCTCTCTGTGTCGACATGGCAGCCTGTCCGTCTCTGCTCCATGTTTTTCTCATTTCCCTTCTCTTCCACTCATCTTTCAAATGACTTTTAAGACGGAGAATCCAAGTGTTTAGTCACTGTCCGCTGCGTGATCTCATAGACGTTATAATGTAAGGCAGGGAGAGGGCTTTCATTGGTGTTGCTCGCGTGCGAGGGACCATACTGATGGAATTAATATGGCTGTTTTTATCAGGCATAACATGGTGTGTTATGTTCCAAAGGTTGTGCATTGTGTCCCCAGAGGCTGTGTCGGCGTCTGGGTCAGGCAGCATGGCGGAGGGGGAGGACACCATGGGACAGGAAGACTGGAAGGAGAAGTGTTTCGTTCTGGAGACCCTTCTCATGAAGTTCCGCGTGCAGATCATCAAGATACGAGAGCTCACAGCGGACAAGGTACCATATGTCTTCTCATCCTCTATAAAGCCTTTAGAAGCCTTTAAAGGGAAAAAAATCGACATTACACATGGAAGTAGTCCCCATTACGGCTTCTGCAGTTCAGACAGAGTCTAGTTCTGTTTCATGGGCATTTAACTGACCGCTTCATAGCTTATCTCTTACTGAGTGAGCTAAAAGAGTCTCTCGTTTGTAACAGGACAAAGATGTGGCGTTATGTGGTTTCCTCCCACAATGCCTCACCAGCTTCCCCTCTCTCCTCTCTTGTGGCGCTTGATCGGAAATTAACTACCATCTGCATTAATGTCAGTCAGACAGCCTTTCAAGCAGCAACTAAGGATCAGCTTTGGTTAAAGGTCAATCAGTAAAGCTATTTGTGTTTTCTTGTGGCCGATTCTATCTCTCTCTCTGTCTTTCTCTCCACTATGTTGAACATGGGGATTGCAAGGCATCTCTCTATGAATGGGTTGGGGGGAGGTATCTCCCTATCAAGGTTATGACGAGTTATGGGTTATGTCGGGCTCTTTTAAGATTTGTGTGTTTGTACTGTATGTGTGTGTGTGTGTGTGCGTGTGTGTGTGTGTGTGTGTGTGTGTGTGTGTGTGAAAGAGAGAGCGAGACAGAGAAAGAGAAGAGATAGAAAGGAGAGGGATACCGAGAGGAGGGAAGAGAGATAGTCAAAAAGACAGAGAGGAAGAGAGGGAGCATCGGAGAGATCCAGCCCCAGTCCTGGGTTTTGTGGCTGGAGGAGGGGCTGGGCCCTGTAGCCCACTGGCCTCGTTCTGAGGACTGTCTCGAGGGATTTCTGATTAGAGGTTAATGTAAACAGAAGCCTGACCACAAGGCTCCACCACGCATGGCATGCTGGGATACACACACCCAACTTCACTGAAGTACAAAGTTCTGTTGGACACCCAAACAATTTGTCCAAGAAATGTGTTTATGGTTTAATGGATGTTTAGTGTTGGCATTTTTGGAGATGTTTTTATTTTATTTTTTATTGCCACTATATGTGACTGAAAACACAATTGCTCTTCAGTATTGTCCTGAAACCCATCATTCATTTCTTTGCATCCTCCCCCACCACGCTGCACCAACTTCAACCCTGGGCTGGGGAGAATGTAGTGAAGGGACACAGCTCCTTTCAATAAGCAGGAAGAGATCCCTCCTAGCCTCGACCGTTAGGACCCTGTCAAACACACACAAACAGAGTAAGTCTTCATCTCTGGTCCTGACCCCTGATCCCCCAACGAAGTGGACCTCCTACTGCTCTGAGGTCATGAGCTGGACATGCAGGCTCCACTGTTGTTGTTGTTCCAGCCTCTGGACTCCCAGTGCGTCAGCTCAACTGTTGTTTTAAACAGCGCCCTCAGTGTGTGGGGGCTCACGTATGCTGCAAAGAATCTCCCTTAATCTCTCCCTGTCTGTGTGTGTGTGTGTCTGTGTGTGTGTGTGTGTGTGTGTGTGTGTGTGTGTGTGTGTGTGTGAGTGAGAGAGATAGATAGTGTGTGGGAGAGGTGTTGAAGTGATGATTCACTGTGGTGGGCTGGTTTGCTGAGTGGGCAGTGGGTGTCCACCATGTCACGTGAGAAGAACCTCCCTTACCAGGCAATAGAGCAGTTCCATAAGAAGACTGGGATTGGTTTTCAATACATTGTTCTTTGTGCTTGCATTGTAGAGATGTGGTAGAGTGTGTTTTAGTCAAGTAAGGATTACTGGATGAATCAAGATGGACCCCATGATGAAGAATGAGCGCTGTGTGGAGGTCAGAATGGGCTCGCCTACTTTGGATGACTAAGCAAGAGAATAGGGGAAAACCTAGAAAGGTGTTGAAGGAGGGATGTAGACTGATAGAGAAAGAGAGACTGAGAGAGAGACTGAGATGGGGGGGGGGGGGGGAATAGAAATAAATGCCCATGTAATCATTTAGCGGCCCTGGGGAGGAAATTCCTGGGTTTGTAAACAGAGAGCGTGTCGCACAGGAAGTGAGCTCGAATCCAGAGAGAAGGAAAAAAAAGTGCAGCCTACACTTTTCCATGTTTGGCACGATGCAGATATCTTTTTTCTCCTGAATATCCCTCTCCACTCTTTATCTGTCTCCCTTAATTATCACTCTCCTTTACTCAACACTTTATCCATGACTCAAAGGATCCCTCTCCTCGTAACAGTGTAGGCCTCTGGGTGTTTGGGGCAGAGGGAGGGATATATATACACACAGTATATATAGTTTGGGGGAGATTTTACTGCTTTATTGGATACGGACAATTAGAGGTAGACAGGAAAGGCAAGGAGAGAGCGAGGGGATGACATGTAGGAAATTGCCCGGGCCATAATCGAACCCTGGCCCCTGCCTGCGGTAAGCCCTCAGCCCATACGGTACACGCTCTGCCCTGTGAGCCACTGGGGCGGCCTGGGGTAGAGGGGGGCGATGCTGGGCCAGGAGGGCGTTGGTTCCGGCTGCAGAGCCAGTCAGCAAGAACACTGGACCATAGACCTCAGTCTCACTACCACAGACAAAGGAGCTTATGTGTAAGCTTGATTTTCCCAGGATGGTGCACTGCCTCTGCTCCCCTCCTCTTTAAATTTAGTCACCCTCTCTCTCTCTCTCACCCCTCTCTCTCTCTCTCTCTCTCTCTCTCTCTCTCTCTCTCTGTCTCTCTCTCTCTCTCCCTCGCTCATTCTCATTCTGTTTTTATTTTCATCCTTCCTTTCCCATCCCAGAGTGAACTGGTCCTGATAGATTTTGACCGTAGTCCCTCTCCCCTGTACAGTGGGACCTTATGGAGCATGAGTAACAGGAAGAGGGACTGAGGTCTCGGGGGCTTAACAGACACATTTCACCCCTTTTTATAGAGCACACACAAACACACACACAAGTGCATCGTTTCAAAGCCAGAAACCACAGTTGGGGTGGAGACGTGTGCCCTGTTTCTGAGTTCCTTCTCTCTTCCTGCCTGGCACTTCCTGATTGATTCCACATTTGTGTGGGCGGCGGCCTCCTGTCAGGGATCACTGGTCACATGGGCCCACGATGTCCCTGACACAACATGTCACTTACATTCACTGGCCTCCTCGATTTGTTTACCTCATTGATGTTGATGTGGAGTAATTGTCGGATTTTGTTTCCTGAAATATTTATACACACTTTCTCACACACACACACACACACAGGACAGCCAGGTTTGTATCATCAGTAAGCCTCACTACTGCCCCCAGTGGTGCTTCACTAACATATGCTTCTGATTTGGTGGCTGGCCCATTCTCGGCTACATCTGCTCACAGAATTCCACCTACTTTTGCTCCCTTCTCCTCCTCGTGACAGAAACTGCGAGTGAGTGGGTGTGTCATTTGCGTGTGTGTGTGTTGAGGGGTCTCCTCAAAGGGGTTCTGTGTTTGGCCTAATCACCAAACCCAAGGTGAGGGTCACAGACGTACGAGATTTTCACATACGCACAATCCCCCCACTCAAGTTTCTCAAGTGTCTAAGAGCTTACTGTATGGACTAACCTGAGACACTGAATGATAGCTAGTGACTAGCATAAGCTATTAACGTTAGCTTCCCCAAATATCAACGCTAATGTACCCTATGTGTGCCAATAACTCTATGGCTGGTGTACAGGGGCAGTCTTTGTGAGTTGGTGAGCCAACTTTGGATGGAGGGAGAGAGAGAGGAAGAGGCGGAGGAGGGAAGGAGGGAGAGAAGGAGAGGGGGGTTGCTGGCCACAACGAGGCAGGCCAGGAATGTCAGGAATGGGAGGCTAACTGGTGTTGTGGATCGGAGCAGGGGGCTTGTTGAGATGTGGGCTCGTGAAATGATGCGAGAGGTTACAGGGACAGGTTGTGAGTTTGGACGTCCTGTGCTGTGAGTGTGAGCCATTTGGTGTCAGAGCTGTGTTATAGCGCTGTGCAGACATGTGATGGTGGTTGGGAGGGGCTGTGTGGATGTGTGTGTGTATTTCAGGGAACTGGTAATGGGCCTTAAAAAACAGATTACCACAGTGTCAACCCATGTTACTATCAATAACAAGCCCTTCCGTACTGCACAGAATACACAAGCCGTAAAAGGAGATATATTAGCGACACACACACACACCTGTATGCACTCACATGTATTGTACATGACTAGACAAACGCAGATGCGCATACACACGCAGAGTGTCCGCCCTGAGCGCAGTGTGTTGTTGCTGTGTCTTCTCTCCAGCTCCACTCTATATGGTCTGTAATTATGGTTCAGTTCTCTGCTCTATGCTATATCTGTGTATTGAGAGAAAGCTGTGGTTACTCATTTGTGGAAGACCATAGGCTCTGCAGAACGCTTTCCAGAGAAAAGCGCTCTGCAAATGTCCGTCTGTGTATGTCTCTTTGGGACGTATTTACCAGTGTCATGGGTGTGTTTGATCAGAACACACCCTGCAGTCCGTCTGGGAGGGGTTAGGCCACAGTGTTTTCGTATGTGTGTCTTTCTAGCTGGGCTTTTAAAAGGTTTAACGAGACCCAAGACTACTAAAAGGTACTAAAACACTTCTCTGCCCGCACCTCAATCACGTGTGATAAAACACATACATTCCACAGTTACATGTGAGACACACACACTCTTACACATACCATTGATTGACTTCATATGGATTACTTGCCATCCCTTTGTCCATAAAAGGATCAACGATGACTTCTTGCCTGGCTGGGCCAGACTGGGCTGGCCTGGCCTGGATCAGTTCAGACAGGCTGGGTTAGACTGGGGCTTTGTACATCTGGTCTCTGGAACTAAAGGGGAACACATTGGTGGACAGCACCAGAGCCAGGGCACACAGAGTCCAGTCCAATAACATCTCTAGAACCAGTTCTCTCTCTTCTTCAGTCCTGGTCATGACCCTATAGCGATACATGCTGTCCAGAATACAGGTTTAGTGTGTGTGTGTGTTGGGTGGACCAGGGCTCCAGAGGTCAGCACAGGTCCAGAGTTTGATCTGGCCCTCAGTTTCACAGGGCTCCAGGCTCTCTGAAACATTCCCTCAGCAGACGGCTCCCTGCCACTTCCGCCACTGTGAGCCGAGGAATTTGAGAGGAATTCAGCTCGTAAAAGTTATCTTCCCTATTCCCCTCTCGCCAAGCATGTTTGTCCCTGTGTGTGTCCGTGTATACGCGTGCGTGTGTGTGCGTACACGCGTGTGTGTGTGCGTACGCACAGCGAGCGTGACCAAGCAGCGCGGTGCAAGCCGTATGGGTCGGCCAGACGTGGCGTAGCAGTGTGTCAACAGAGCGGCTCTCCACTGCTGATATCCTGCCGGGTTTCACACGGTCCCGACAGCTTTCCCAGAGTCCCCTCTGATCAGCCAGCACAAAGGAGCCGCTGTGCCTCGGGATACAGGACTACCGTTCACCTTCACGTCCACACACTGTGGCCTTTGGATGACTGCTGCCATCACCAACGGTGTTAGCAGGAGGGGTGGGGGGTAGGGGGGGGGCAGTCTCAATGATTGCTGTTGTAGAGTAAAAAAAACAAAAAAAGACTTGTGCTTTGTATGCCACACGCTAATGGTATAGGCAAGACAAACAGTCTGTCGGTTATAGTTTAGTTTTCGCTAGGCACGTTACATCTTTTTGGTCGCTGGGCAACGTGCGCCGTGCCCATTTAAGAACTTGTGGAGTGTTATCTGGAAAAGCACTCTCGCTATGTCGAGCACACACAACTCTCCACTGGTCTTTATTTGGTGGTATTAACCGGAGTAGAGCTGGATATTTCACCTCTCTGACTGAGTAAACATTCTGCCGGTGTGTTTGGACTCAGAGAAGGAGCTGGAGGAGAAGGAGGAGGAGCAAGAGGAGGAGGAACAGGAAGGGGGGAGCAGGATGAAGAGGAGGGGGGGAGGAGCAGGAGGGGAAGGAAGACAGGGTGAAGGATTCCGTTGAGGTCACACAGTTCTAGACAAGAAAAAGGCGTGGCCTGTGGATGGAGTGTGTGTGGAAGCCCATGTCCTGGTTTTATCTGGTCTCTCTCACACACAGATCCAGCAGCTGGAGACTCAGGTGATCCATGCTGAGAAGAGGGCCTTTAAAGCACAACAGCAGGTAAAGTCTGTGTGTGTGTGCACGTGCCTGTCAGCATGCATGTCTGTGTGTTCACGTGTGTCGGTTCTGGTCGGGCGTTAGCAAATGTGTGTTTGTGTGTCTCTCAGGTGCAGTGGATGGAGGAGAAGCTGAAGGCTCCGGAAGGTCAGTCAGGTGACTCAGAGCTGCGTCTGTTCAGGCGCTGTCAGGAGCTCCAGTGTCTCCTGCAGGAGAAAGAGGAGGTCATCAGCCTGATGGAACAGCAGCTGGAGGAGCAGGTATGGGCACCGATCTGACCTCCTGACACTAGGGGGAGCAAATACTTTACATGTAGTCATTTAGCAGACGCTTTTATCCAGAGCAACTTACGGTAAGTACAGGGACATTCCCCCGAGGCAAGTAGGGTTAAGTGCCTTGCCCAAGGACATCATTTGACACTGCCGGGAATCAAACCAGCAACCTTCCAATTACAAGCCCAATTTCCTAACCGCTCAGCCACCTGACCCTTAGAGAACTAATAAGAAACAAATGTCAATAAAACAGATACAGTAGACACAAAAGTTAATTACAACTATTTATGAATATCTATATTCTATATACGAAGATGTAAATGCAGAAAACAATGGAGATTCTGATTCAATCTTGTCGAATGGAGTGGATAAAGGTAGGGTTCAGGATGCGTTCATCTTGTGCCGTTCACTTGTGCCTCTACAGAAACAGATCCGTCTGCAGGACGCTAAGACTGTGGAGGAGAAAGCTGCCAGGATCAAGGAGTGGGTGATGCTCAAACTGTCAGAGGTAGGGAACAGGAGTCGGGGGGTACTGTAGGTGAACATAATGTATGTGTGTGTTCCCGTGTATCATGACGTGTGTGTTGTGTGTAGTTTGAGGTGGAGAGTGCCGCGCTCAGAGAGACCAACCAGCATCAAGAAGCTCAGCTCCTGGAGCTACAGAAACAGGTGCGAGGTAAGGAGAAGCAGCACCCACACACACACCCAGGTAAACACAAACATATGCACACACACACACCCCCCCTACAAACAGCTACTTCGAGCAGACATCTAGTTCTACCAGACATGTAGTTCATCTAGCTTTGCATGAATCAATGCATATACGTGTGTACACAGTGTGTGTGTGTGTGTGTGCGTGTGTGCGTTCCCAGTGGTGGAGCAGCAGCAAGCAGGCAGCGGCCCGGCCCGGCCCGGGGAGGCCCAGCGCCTCAGCAGCCTGACCTTCGGCTGTTTCCAGGTGAGGGGGAAGAGCCCCCAGGTGCTGACGGGACCAGAGCCGGCCCAGCGGACCCTCAGCACCCAGCCCGAGGGGGAGGCCGAGGGGGCAGGTGAGACCCGGCACCGTGATCATGGCAGAGTCTGGATATCTCATCCCCATTACTGACCGCACGGCAGTTTACTGTATAAGGGTGAATCATACACCAATGGCCGTCAGTAATATATTTGATAATATGTGATACAAAATGCTATACTATATCATCAGGTTGTGTTGTTTTCCTACCCAGACCAGAGCAGAAAGCAGACCTCCACCCTCTCCCCAGAGAATGGTGTCCAGAGAGCAGCCCAGCCACGCCCCTCAGACCCCACCCTGGATGACCAGCGTGTGTGTGAGGGCCCCGAGGGTCCCGGCTCCCGCCGCGTGTCCTCCATCCTCTCCAGCGCTGCGTCGGAGGGCGAGGGAGGGCCGTGCGAGGACGCGGCCTCCGCGCTGGCGTACAGCCGCCCGGGCAGCGAGACCTACCTCACGGCCAGCGACGACAGCAGCTCCCTGTTTGACGACGACATGCAGCGGACGGACCGGCCTCGCTTCAGCCTGGCGGGGTCCAGCGAGGGGGGGCCGGGGGACAGGGAGGACGTCAGGGGGGCCAAGCTGGAGCACTGCTCTGCTGAGGAGCTCAACACACGCTTCCAGTCCCAAAGGTTAGACTCGTCCTCGTCCTCGAGCGAGGCCAACACCCCCAGCCCCAGCCTCACCCCCAAGCGCCCCACCCCGCCGCAGGACCCCCGGGACACCCCCGCCTCGCCGAAACAGCCGCGCCTGCGCACGCCCGCCGGGTTCGGGGTGATGAGCGTCACCCTGGCCAAACGGCACCTCAGCCAACCGCCCGTCAGCACGGAAGCGGCGCACGGACGCACGCGCAACGCCATCAGCATGCTCCGCCCCCTGAGGCCCCAGGAAACTGACCTGGATCTGGAGGCCGGCATGGAGTTGGGGGAAGAAATGCAGCAACAGCCGGCCGCCTTGCCAGCCTCACCCACCTCGCCGGCCTCGCCCACCACTGACACGGGTGAGCCTCCAGAGAGCCCTGACTCTCCGTCCACCTTGCCGGGGAGCAAGCCCCCCACCCCCCCTCTCCACAGGTTCCCCTCCTGGGTAAGTACAGCCAGGGCACCACTGTGGAAACTGACCTGTATTGCTGTCCTACCAGCTCCCATGTCCAGTCTCTGGATATGTTCTCATATAAATGTCATGCTCCTTTAGGAGAGCAGGATATACGCCGTGGCCAAATCTGGAATCAGACTGTCGGAGACCTCAAGCACAGACCCTGCTAGCAAAGGTGAGTTACCGACACGCCTGCTCAACTCCCTTTCTCACCACCAGCCCTGAGAGAGAGAGAGAGCTCTGTGGCTTGGCTAATGGAGGTGTCCTGTCTGTTCCAGACCCCTCCCTCCAGTCCTCATACCCTGCCTTCATGCTCTACACATCCCTCATCTATAAGAACATGACCACACCTGTTTACACAACTCTGAAGGGGGTAGGTATTGTCTGTCTGTGTGTGTGAGAGAGAGAGAGAGAGAGAGAGAGAGAGAGAGAGAGAGAGAGAGAGAGAGAGAGAGAGAGAGAGAGAGAGAGAGAGAGAGAGAGAGAGAGAGAGAGAGAGAGAGAGAGAGAGAGAGAGAGAGCGCTGACAGAGGGTGTTTGTGCTCCTTCAGAAGGCCACTCTGCTGAGCAGCAGTGCGTTTTCCGAGGAGTCGTCCAGCTCGGAGGAGTCGTCCAGTTCGGGAGAGGAGGAGGGCTCGGTCTGCAGCTCCCACACCTCCGGCTCCAGCTCCCGCAAAGATGGCCGCCCCAGCAGCCCCTGCTCCCTCAGGAGGGGTAGGCAGCACACACACACACACATACACTATACAGGCAGGCAACACACACATCTCACAGACAGATAACCTTGGACACACATGCCTAAATGTAAACCCCCCCCCACGGACTGTACTGTATACCTGGTGTGTCTCCTCCATGTCCGCTCCAGCTGTCTCCATGTCATCGATGACATCAGAGAGTGACTACGCCATCCCCCCCGATGCCTACTCCACTGACACAGAGTGCTCGGAGCCCGAGACCAAGTTCCCCAAGACCTGCTCCTCCACCAGCGACAACGGCAAGAGTGTAAGAACACTCAAACACACACACGTACATATACACACACACACTATCATTCTCTCCCATTTCCTATCAGGAGATGTTTGAACCACCACGGAAGCGAGTTAGTTAGCTAAGTAGCCGGTTGTTAATCACAATTAATGAAGTAAGTGAGCTAGTGGTTCTTTACAGAGACATAACCTTGTGTGCTACAGGAGTCCATGGAGAAGTCAGGATACCTTCTGAAGATGGTGAAGACCTGGAAAAAGACCTGGAAGAGACGTTGGTTCGTCCTCAAAGATGGAGAACTGCTGTACTACAAGTCACCCGTCAGTTTGACCTCTTAAACTACAATACACTCCTGGATTGGCCTTTTAGCATCACTTGCTTAACGAATCTGTGTGATGGGTTTTCCCAGAGCGATGTCATCAGGCGACCTCAAGGTCAGGTGGAGGTCAACGGCACCAGCAGCATCGCCCGCGGAGACGGGAAACAAGTTCTACAGGTACTGGTGTGTGTGTGTTAAAATATCTTGATTCTGAGCTATAGTGAATATATAGATATAAGATATATGTGTGTTTGTGTGTACGTGCGTGCGTGTTTGCGTGTGTGTGTCAGATTGTGACAGGGAAGCGTGTGTACTACCTGAAGGCCGACTCTCCTAACCTCCTGGAGGAGTGGTTGAGGGTGCTGCAGAGTGTGCTGAGAGTCAAGGCTGCCAGCCCACTGTTCACTCAGCCGGAGATACGGCCTGGCATGAAGGGCATGCTGCTCAAGGTACACACACACACACTCCTACCACACATTGTCTCATACCATGACTGTACGTATTTGCGTCTGTAATATACCTCAGCGAGCTGGCCTCAATGTGCCCACTGACTAGACGTTTGAGATCCAGAGTGTGAATATGGGTTCATTGAAGATGTTTGTGGATGTTCCAGGTGAAGCATGGCTACTCCAAGCGAGTGTGGTGTGCCCTCCTCGGGAAAACACTCTACTACTTCAGGAACCAGGAAGACAAGGTACGGACTGCATCAAGATATTCACTGCTTCTCAACCTCGAAAGCGTGTGCGCGTGTAACGTTTTTTTGTGTGTGCGTCCTCAGTTCCCCCTGGGTCAGATCAAGTTGTGGGAGGCAAGAGTGGAGGAAGTCGACAGGTCACGTGACTCGGACGAAGACTTGAAGTCATGTGGGCGGGGCTTACAGCCCACACCCTACACCATTGCTGTCCATCCCCAAGAGCAAGGCCCCACCTACCTTCTCATCGAATCACGGCACGAGAAGGTAACAGAAAATGTCAATACCGAATATGTGGATGAACTGCTTGACTAGACTGCGTACCGATAGGGGTGTTTCCTCTGCGGTGGGGGGTTTAGGATGCCTGGCTGTACCACCTGTCAGTGGCAGCGGGCACCACAGTGGGCAGCGTGGGCACTGAGTTTGAACAGCTGGTTGGCAAACTGTTCAATCTGGACGGAGATCCCAGTGAGTGTTTGACCTGAGTCCTCTTCACAGTCAGTGTCGAGTGAGTATGCTCCTGAACCCTCACCTTATCCTCTCCCTTCACTCGGTCTCTCTCTGTCTCTCTCTCTCTCTCTCTCTCTGTCTCTCTCCCTTCTCTCTCTCTCTCTCTCTATGTCTCTCTCTCTCTGTCTCTCTCTCTGTCAGACTCTCAGATCTGGAGGCATCCCATGCTGTGTTTCAGTAAGGAGGGGCTGTCCTCTCCCCTCACCACTCTGCCCTCTCAGGCCCTGCAGACAGAGGCCATCAAACTCTTCAAGGTTTGACCACTGTCTGGTACACACAGACACAGACACACACACACACACTGTCACTCTTTATCCCTGTATCTCTTTCTCCGACTTTTCCAGACGTGCCAGCTCTTTATCAATGTGGCCATCGATGCCCCGGCCATTGACTACCACGTCTCCCTGGCCCAGAGTGCTTTGCAGGTGTGTCTGACCCACCCTGAGCTTCAGAATGAGCTCTTCTGTCAGCTCATCAAACAGACGCGTAAGAGACAGCCCCAAGGACAGTCCGGACCCCTGCAGGTACACACTGTGGCCCCAAGATGGCAGTATTTATCAATTTAAATGTTCTGCATGATGTTACTGTGGTACTCTAGATCAGTGGTTCTCAATCCTGGTCCTCGGGACCCCCTGCCCTGCATGTTTTAGATATTTCCCTGCTCCAACACACCTGATTCAAATAAATGGGCCTGATAACGACCCATTAATTTGAATCAGGTGTGTTTGAGGAGGGAAACGTCTAAAACATGCAGGGCAGGGGGTCCCGAGGACCAGGATTGAGAACCACTGCTCTAGATGTAACTGCGTATGTGTTTGTGTGTGTGGTGTTTACCAGGGCTGGCAGTTCCTAGCCTTGTGTGTTGGACTGTTTCTGCCACAGCACACCTTCCTGTGGTTGCTGCAGGGTCATCTGAAAAGACATGGAGACTCCAGGTAAACATGCACCGCCCTAAACCTCTGCACATGATTGCATGCACGCAAATCATCACCTGCTCCAATTACCATCTGTTCTCACAGAGTCGGCCCTGTGTTTGACTCTGCTTTGACTGGACCCTCCTTTTCTCTGTGGTGTCGGGCAGGACGGAGGCAGGGAAGTACGCCATCTACTGCCAGCGGTCGGTGGAGCGGACACAGCAGAAGGGAGAGAGGCAGGCCAGGGCGTCTCGTATGGAGATCCTGTCCATTCTCCTCAGGAACCCTTACCACCACTCGCTGCCCTTCAGTGTGCCTGTCCACTTCCTCAATAACACTTACCAGGTAGAGACTGCCACACACACAGTGTCACTCACCGCTAGGGTTGGGTACCGAAACCACAATGGAAATGGTTCCTATGCAACCGGTAGGAATCGAACAGGATTAGAAGGCACATTTCGGTTCCTCATTTCGGTTCCACTTAATGTGTTAACTGAAATATTTTCCCTCTGTCGCTCCGAAACTGATGTAAAATATCACACTTTCTCTGTAGTCAAGGATTCTGACATCGCAAAATGCAACAAATGTTTCAAAACAATTATATGCAAAGGGAGAAGCATGTCGAATGTATTGAAACATGCGGCGACACACAGAATACTTCTTAAGCAGAGAGATGCACCATGTTCCACAGCTTGCAGACATCAGTCCCTGGTAGGGTGACCACCTGTCCCACTTTGTGTTGTATCGCACAACATTTTCAATATGCGACAAGGGGTGAAAATGCTGTGCGACACAACGCAAAGCAGGACAGGTGGTCACCCTGGTCCCGGGACAGCCTCCCCAATTTGCCTGCCCTTTCAAACTCATACATGTGTCTACAGGCCTCTTCAACACCATCTGAGAGAGTTTTTGTCAGAAATATTAATCTATCAAGCATTGCAATTTCAATTCTTGGTTCTGGATGATGTAAAGGATTTTGGAATCCGGCTCGAAGGACCATTGTGTCAGAAATATTAATCTATCAAGCATTGCACAGTCAGTCGGTGAACAAGTCTAAGAAAGCTTTATTGCTTGCGGCCGGCCCACAAGGAGATAAAACATCACACCTCATTGTGCTACAAGTTTGTCCGCTAGCATGTTGTGCTAGCTAGCTATTTAAGCAGCCCCACTCTTTACAGTCATTGGTTAAGATAAAGGCATGCAAATGTTCCATGGCTCTTCTTCATTGGCTCCTTGCGTAGACCTGGTGCGCGTGTGTGCGTGCGTGTTTGAGTGTGTGCGTGTGTGTGCCTTTTGACCCCTGAAAGCTTGACAACATGATTCACCCAACACAGATAAGGCCAGACATCTTTTATGGCCTCTCCCGTAAGAGAGAGTGGTCAGCCCAGGTCACCTTGTTTACATATACCTCATGTTACCCAAAGTTCAGATTTGGGGGTAGGCTTCTCTATACACACAAGGAATGCTGAACACAGAATCATTCTTATACAGGATAAATGTGTTACATCTTCAATTTCGCCAACAGTTTTCTGCTGTGCAGGACATGCCATAAGTCAGGAGAGGTGTCGTAAAGCTACTCAGTCAGAGTGAGCTGATGCTAGCATGGCCATATTGGACCTCCAGAGAATGTCTGTCCCCTCAGGTGGTGGGCTTTGATGCCTCGACCACGGTGGAGGAGTTCCAGTGTCGACTCAACCTGGACACGGGCATGAGGAAAACTAGCCAATCAGGATTCAGCCTCTACACGGACGACCCTACTGGACGAGAGCTGGAGCACTGTCTACAGGGGGGCATCAAGGTTAGCCTGATTCATTTGTTTAAGCGCACTCACACACATTTTTGTGTGCCCACAAACATATAATAATGTGCTTTCCATTTGCTTTCCTCATCTTGAAGATATGTGATATCATCTCCAAGTGGGAGCAAGCTGCCAAGGAGCAGCACACTGGCAAGTCTGAGAATACCAGGACTGTTCGCCTCACCGACAAGAACAGGTGGGGATTCATATTTGAACTGCCTTCAAATATTGCAAATTTAGCAACGAGCTCCGAGGATTCCCACTAACTTCAAATACAAACGTGTTATTTACATTCAAATGTTCTGCATTCAGCGACGAACATCGAAATAGTGCATAAAGGAAGTCCTCATGGCCCACACAGTACATTCCTACTATGGCCCTGTATGGTTCTTGCCTGACTGTCTCTTTGTCTGCCTGTCTCGCTGCCTGGTGCAGGCTGTATTTCTCTCACCAGGTGAGGGGGGAGTCGGAGAGGGAGAGACTCCTCTTGGCCTTCCAGGCCAACGAGGCCATCGTCGCTGGACACTTCCCCGTCAACAAGGAGCTGGCTCTGGAGATGTCTGCCCTGCTTGCCCAGGTCTACCAGAGAACATGGAGTCTTTTCCCTTATGTGTTTAATTCTGTCTGGTGGCCCTGTGAGGTGAGTCTGTTACGGAGTCGTTATTCCTCAAGAGACTTTTTCTCTTTGTTGTGTCACTGAGGTGGAATTTGGAGACTTTGAGCGTCCCTTCTCCACCCCGACTAGCCCCAGCTCAGCCCAGGCAAAGTCTACTCAGACTCTCAGACAGGTTCTTGAGCGGTTCTACCCCAGACATTACCGTAGGACCTCCACAGAGGATCAGCTCAGGTGAAACATGTTCAAACATGGTGACTTTAACTTCAATGTTGACACAGTATTTCCCACCGTTGTGATAAGCTAACCAATCATTTTGTGGTTTACGACACATTTCCCACGCCCTCTCCCTCTCTCCCTCTCTTCATCAGACAGCTGAGCCAGCGCCTGTCAACCCGCTGGGCCTCCCTCAGGGGTCGGAGTTCATCTGAGTGTGTTAGGATTTACCTGACTGTGGCCAGGAAGTGGCCCTTCTTTGGAGCCAAGCTATTCGAGGCAGAGGTGTGTGTTTGTGCATGTGTGAATGCAAGTTAATGGTTACATTTACTCCCAGGACAGCAACAAGCAACGCAAAAGTGCTTATGTAGGGTATTTGTGGAATAGGATTCACATTCCCCTCTCTCTCTCTCTCTCTCTCTCTCTCTCTCTCTCTGTCTCTCTCTCTCTCCCCCTCCCTCTCTCCCTCCCTCCCTCTCCCTCTCTCTCTTTCTCCCCCTCCCTCTCTCTCTCTCTCTCTCTCTCCCTCTCTGTACTCCACAGTCCATCACCCCATATCCAGAGCAGGGAGCCAGGGTGTGGCTGGCTGTGCATGAGGATGGCATCAGCGTGCTAGAGCACAACTCTATTGTAAGTGTTTCTGTCTGGGCCACAGATACATGGGATACAAGCTCATAGCTGCCTGGGGGTTCTGCTTGAGCTCAACAAGACGTGTCAAGCATCATGTCTGTTGACCTGTCTGTCTGTCTGTCAACCTGTCTGTCTGTCTATCTGTCTGTCTGTGTAGAAACTACTGGTGTCCCACTCCTTTAAGAACTTGATGACGTTTGGAGGCTGTAGGCAGGACTTCATGCTGGTGGTGGGCCAGAGTATCGGCAGCAACGCTACCAAAGACAAGCCCACAGAGAAGCACCTGTTTACCATGGCTACTTCCAAGGTGTGTGAGCTGACCGACATACAGTTTGACACACTTTCAAGTTTAGGTTACATGTAAAGACACAGACACAGTTTCACATTATTTCCCTATTCTCTATTTTAGAGGCTCAGTCTCATTGTGTATCATGGTGTATTG
Organism: Hypomesus transpacificus; assembly: GCF_021917145.1. NCBI lineage: Eukaryota > Metazoa > Chordata > Actinopteri > Osmeriformes > Osmeridae > Hypomesus > Hypomesus transpacificus. Next base: position 13,080,058 of record NC_061070.1, read on the forward strand.
TATCCATATTTGCATATTTATGTGAAGTCCTTCTGTTTGGCAGATCAGAGAGATTACCCTCCTCATTGCCAGCTACATTAACAGTGCCCATCAGCAGAGAGCCGCCGCCCACCATCTCTCTGCCCCGGCCTTACTGGTGGTTCAGCCTGTCAACCTAAAAAGCAAGGAGCTCAGGAGCAAATCACCTCCAGCAATGGGCCGACCCAGTAAGGCTCCTACTCTGCTGTGAGCACCCCCCACAGGCTGGAAGGACAGCTACACCTGAAATGCCTGGGGCTGTTCAAAATTCATGGTACTGGGCGTATTCCATTCTAGAAGTTTCTTCCCCTGTATTCTCTTCACATAGGATGTATGGATGGGGGTGGGGTCTGACAACTTCCTGGAATGGAACGCAACCTTGGTCACATGACAAGGAACTGACAAACTCCAGTGTAATGATTTATATCACTATGCCGTAGCCTGTGAGAAATTACCTTTTGACTCACACAGATACCAAATATCTTCCAAAGCCAAACACCAATACCAAGGAGAAATGTCTGAGTTATTTATTAAATACCCTACACTTCAGGCTCCATGATCCTCTGTAGTTTAAACTAATCTATGTGGTGTTTTTTTTTATTTTTAATTTTTTTTATGTTTTAAAATACGTCACAAAGTTGACTTACTTTTAAAAAGCTTTATATGTTCTACGATTACAAAAAGGTTGGGTATGTAACTTTATTTTAAAAAGCTCCTAATATGACTGCAGTGCTCCCCCTTAATGAAGTCAAGGATGAGTAGGAGTATGTAATAGAGAGTTGGGCCTGCTTATCTTGCACATTATTGGTTAGAGATAAATGAAAGCAGAGTATTGGTTCTCTTGGGTGTGTTGGGAAAGACGTTGGTATTAAAGAGCTGGTCATGCACTGCTTCTTATTGGTTACTGAATACCCTGGGGCACTGAACCATTGCCAGTATGAACATTAGATTTTTACAGTGAGGATGGCTAGAAGGCTTTGTTTCAGGGGAGAGGGGAGGAGCAGGGGGAAAAGAGGGAGACAGAACATGTGACAAAAGCGTAGGTGGCATGTTTGGGCAAGAGACAGGAAGGTTGGGTGTGTGGAGGATGGATTTGACCTGGATTAAAGGATGATACAACCCCAGTACCCTGAACCTAAGGATGAGTCATGTTATAATGTTAGTTCTCAAATATCTTTTTAAGAACGGTTTTAGAAGTATTAGGTACTGTATTTATTTTGAATTATATTGTATTGAAAGACCTTCGTGTAAACATATTTGCAGCTTTCATTAACATATGTTTAATTAAATGACTTTGGCAAACTTAAACCCTTTTTAGTTCTGTTCCAAACAGACAAAGAAATCCCAATGAAGAAAAGACAGTTGTAACGTCATCTTTCAGATATGTTCACACAGGAATCTTGTTGATTTTACGGTTACACAAGCGGACAAGGAGACAGATTACTCAACCTAACCAAAAGAAACAACATTAACACAAAAAGAATGCATCCCTTAATATCTACCTTTACTCACAACATTACTGACATAATTACCTGTCCTCCTGTGCTTATGATTGGTTACTCTGTGACTGACGTTCTGAAACCATGCATAGAAACGATGGAGGTATGAAACTCCAGGGACTGACTCACCTAGTTCCAGGTAAAGTGAGGGGGGAAGGGAAGACACACTACACCTGCCCAGACAAGTCTGAGCCAGAGGGGGTTTTACAAAGAGTGGCATAACAGAGCATAGCATTGTTTTGTGTCATATCAGTCCAGGTGAAACTGACATGACAAGAAACGTATGGCACTGAGAGAAATAATGCGATTTATTGCTTCACTCACTAGTTTCTGGTCTTCAAAAGAACAAATACAGTTTTCCAGAAACAGGAGTTTGAAAAAGCCTTGTTCAATAGTCTTCTTGATGATAAAATAACATGTATACGACTGTATAAAATACAACTGGCGATGCTTCTTGAGCCTTCCTCTTGGTTCTTCAGTTGATAAATTGCCTTTGGGGTTCTCGCACACTTAGAATAACTATCATTCCACCAGCTTATCTCCTTTGACCTCCATTTTGTTGTAAAAACAGGTTACTATCCAGTTGAGGTGAGCCTACAGGGTAGAAGCAGCATTGCTCAGTAGGGAACACAGCACGGACGTAAACCTGAGAAACAGGTTGGACATGACAGTTTCAGCAGCCTTGTGAACATTTCTGCTTCCAAACAGGTGTTGTCATGGTACCAACACAAGATTGTTTCAGTCAACTGGACAGAAAACACTGGTTCGTAACTACTTGATTTGATTCTTGTGTTAGCAATGAGACATATACAATATAACTCAATAAATAGCCAGAAGGTAAGTTATATAGAACAGCAAACACGTGGAACGCCCAACACTTATGGTCAGAACAATGACATTTTCACATAAACCCACTGGGTGAAATCAGCATACAGGTTGCACAAAACTTACCTTTGTAACTTGAAAATAAACATTACCACACAGTTTGACTTATGGAGGGACAGACGTCAAAGTGTTATTGGAAACTAAATAAAACACTCCCTAGAGTGCATAGTATTTGTTAAACACGTTATCAGAAGTATAGATCCAACACTGATGGGTCAACAATCTGAGCTTCCCGTTTCTAGACATCTATGGGAAACTACGTTTTACTAAGGCTTGGGGGGGGGGGGGGGGGGGGGGGGAGTATAAATATATCCCTTCAAACAGAAGTGCAAGTTAAAAATCGCATTGTATGAAACAAAGAAATGTGTCCCATATTGGCTGAACTCGCACAGTCATCTTGGCTTCATCACACTATGCATAGTTTACCACTTGTGTTACCCCACCCACCCAGATTTGACACAGTACTTTTCCATCAACTCAAACCTAATCAAAAAGATCTGTTATTTTCAAGGGCAATCATCCATTGGTTGTGCAACTTACCATCAGGGACCAATCAAGTGACTGAATCAAAAACAAGTGACTGAATAAAAAAAAAGGACATGCTTATTTTAACACCTTTTATTAAAAATAATCCAACAGAACAAAGAAACTGTACAATCCAAAACTCTTAATCTAGTTGATGTTTAGTCAAATGTAAGTGATATTTCTTAAGTCCTTTTCGGCATTAAAAGACATGCACAGGATCAACCATTTATAAATAAGTCTGCTGGTTGGTAACGGTATCAAGTTTAAAAATGGCATACACCATACAAATAGCAAGCATCAAAAAGCAATATACAAGAAGCAAAACAATTTCATTTTCCAGCAAAGAACCTGCTTGCACAGCTTGGTTAGTCGTCTACATGGCCTCCATCTCCCTAGGCTGAAAAAAAGAACGAAAAAAAGCAGCAAATGTCAGCAAAACTGGTTAACACCTCAAACCGTAACTCATTTCCAGAGAAAATAATTCATGAATAAAGTCCATGTGTCTGAACACCCACTTGAGCCTTGCTGTACTTCTGCTGCTCCCGTCTCCGGGCAAAGAACTGGAGCAAGGGGAAAAAACCATCAGGATCATGACAAACTACAAACAAGCATTTCATGAGCACGGTCTATAGACAAAATGACCCAGGTTCAAAACCAGTCAACTCCACTCACCAGGACCAGCAGACCGGCGATCACGGCCAGGATGACCACCACGATGACGGCAATGATTCCCGCGGTGAGCCTCTTCATGGTGAAGGTGGGGCGCTCCTCATCCACGTAGTACACCAGGATGTTCTCCATCTCCAGCTTCTGGCCATTCACCACTGGCTCAAACTTGGCCTGATCCTTGAACAGAGGCAGGACCTTCACCTGGAAGCAGGAAAGACAAATGGTGAACACTCCCCCACAACCTTGAGGCCAAATGGTGAAACAGTCATTGCGCAGGGTAAGATGGCAGCTGCGTTGTACGTACATCCTTCTCCATGTAGTAAGCCAAGCCAGACATGTCTGTACCACGCTCTCCAATGGCCTTTTTCACATCGACCACAATCAGACGCGCCTCTGGGTCGTACTAATAAGGCAAATGTTTTTAGTATATACACACGCACAATAGCCATGCTAAAAGCAATGCAGAATAATATGGGGTAGATAAGGACATATTTTTTGATTAGACTCACCTCAATCTTATCCACAAGGTTCTTATCGAACTTGTATCGATTCTCAATGGCCGTGCCAATGGCACTACACAGGAAAGATGTCATTAGATGTCAAGTTTCACAAACTGGCATAGATGTAAAAGGGTATTGTTTTGACTATTGACAGCTGGAATACATGCCTCTTTAGCTGGTCTTTGTCAACTTTAGTGGTCACTTCCTTGTGCTTCAGCTCCAGACGAATCCAACTGAGGGAATGAATAACAAGGGTTTGATTTTAAGTGAGGGCAAAATTCAAACGTGTCATCTGGCCAAAGCCACAGATCGATTTACGAAGTTCTGAGAAAGTACACTACTCACTAGGTCTCCACAAGCTTGTCACACTTAATGTCCTTGTCCGACTTGTCACTTCTGCGGACACCAGCACTGTTGACACACCAACACTCCTCAGTGCCATTGCACTGCTTTGCCTTGAACTTTCCATCATTCTCACATTCTGGATCATAAATGCCATCGTTATCCACAAAGGCACTCTCAACAGGCTTTCCTCCAGTTCGGGTGGAAAGGCCTTTCCTGGCTCTGTACATCTCAGCCTTCATCAGGAAGCACTTTGGAATCACTAACAAGACAAAAAAAAATTTAATGACACCACCGTTTAACAGCAACGAACCTGTAGGCACTATATACATTGCTTAAGGTTAATCTTCTGTTTGGTACCTCTGTGGCGCCATAGTAGAGTACCATACTTACATTTGGCACATGTCAGAGGTTGCTTCTCATCATTACCGACCATAATGGTGCACTGGCATGGGGTTCCATCACAAGTTGCCCACTTCAGACTTTCACATGGGGCTGTAAATGTGAAATTGTGCAGTTAGACATCTTTACAGGGCTTGAATCGCAAAGAGCCTTTCATAGGACGGGAGTGGGGTGCGACGAACAGGTGTAGTCAACAGGGCGTTGGTTACTCCAAATACCGAGATCAACTGGGAGCCAATCCTCTCCTATACCCAACCCCCACTCCCGCTCTTCTAACAAGGAAGTTTGCCTACCGAACAATAAAACCGACAGTTGTTGCATGGCAGATAATTGATTTATCATAAGGATTACACAAACGGTAATATAATGGGTTCAAAACCATTTTGACGTGTTTGTTTCATTAGCAGGTAAAGGCGGTGGTTCGCATACTTCCTCAAATTAGAGCTAAGCCCTCTAAAATATACCCCAATTGCCAATACTAAGCCAAACAATATCACTAAATAGCAAAAATTGGGCTAAAGTAGAAATGACCATGGCGCATTACTTTTTCAATCGAAAATAGTGTGCCTTGGGGAACATTACATATTTTCTAAACATGAAAAAAAGAACTTACGACATTGCGCATACGCTCCAACTGCGAAAGTAAGGAGAAGAGCAGCAATCCAAAGCTTCATGGTTAAAAGTAGGGTTAAACCTTAATATCAACGATAAAATTATCCTCGTTGGCTTTGTGTCCGTTCAGAACAAAGCACTGATTACAATGAACACCTGAGTTTCACCACCGTCCCTTTTCTTCCCTCAGGTGCGGTCTCGTCCAACCAGTTTCGAGAAACACAACTGAGATCTCGTTCACTAACCAAGAAGTGGAACGAATAGATGAGCAATAGGCCTAGGGTTGCTGCTGTTAAGGCTGCTTACTTAAAATGTTAATTATTTACCTATTCGAATCTGACTGGTTTGCTGTTTTTCCTAAACTAAAATCAAATCATATAGGCCTACCAATTATATATGATCGGGTAGAGAATCTCTTCCTTTACGTCATTCTACTTTAAGTGATGGGGGAGGGGAGTATAGCGATTTCGTCAGACTCACCTTTTTTCCGCCAATGGCCATATTTGGCCTTCAGGGTGGGGTGTGTTAAAAAGCAACAAATAACAACGTACTGTTTGTAAAACACCACGACCGAAACCCCAAAACAGAGAATGACTGATTGTGTGAGTCAAAGGTTTGCAGTTTACGGGTATCATTCGTATAATTCCACAGCTCATTCTAAAATGTATATCACATATGATAGCTCCCCGTGAACTATACGTTTACAAGCTAACATTGTAATTAGCTACACTGTAATGCTATGTAAGGCATTCAAATAAGCTCAGACTGAATGACATCTGAAACCAACTACTAAAAAACTAAAACATAACATCAACCACATACTCCACAGCCCCAGAAGATATAAGCTATCAATCAATTCACAATAGGACATACATTTAAGTCGCAGGTAGCACACTGATTTAATTACCCAATAGGAGTCAATAAACCTCCCTTATCTCATATGAAATATTACATTATCTCAGACATAGGTGTTTACCAGACAATATAATCTTTATGATATGCCATAAAGGATGTATTGTTTGGATATGCACTACCCTGTTTCACCTGTGGAGGGGGCTGACAGCTCAGACAGGTCATTGTCCTTCCTGTCACCTGTCTTATCAGTGCCGGTTTGCTATGTATTTATTAACTAGAAAGCCTCTACTTTGTCACTGCACTGCTCGTTAGTCTAAGCACAAGGAATCGTAATTCAATAGTTAGAGTCTGATTGAACTGGATTAATAGCAAGATAAAGAAGTTGAGCTATGTGATGGAATTATTTCATATATTCCATTAGATTTAGAAAAGTAATGTTACCATATACTACTTCATTGTATTCTGTTATAAAGGTTTATTTAAGTTAGTGATATACTGTGCCATCACTTGTGGAATGTGTTTTCTGGGTCGGAAGGACGGGAGGTGGATCTCAGGGGAAGAGTGTCAGAAATATTAATCTATCAAGTATTGCACAGTCAGTCGGTGAAGAATTTAAGAAAACGTCATCAACACTGGTTGAAACACAGTAGCATATGCTCTGGTCCTGGTGTCGTAAAAGCTCCTCCTCATACTGTAGGTGTCAGGCAAACCTCACCAGACCTCGCGTCTCCATCTAGCCCTTGTCAAACAGTATCTCCTTAAAACAAACTAACCCCCAACATCTTCTAGTGTAATGCTCACCCTTCCCCCAGGGTAATAAGGAAAGGGAGCTCTCTTATCTGCAGACAAGGAATGCTGAACACAGTATCATTTTATACATAATAAAGAGATACATCTTTAACCTTTCTGACAAAGAGATAGCCAACATTTGTCACCTCTGACCTGTGGAGACAGTGGACATTGTGGTGACATGTTTAGATGAATAAGGGAAACAGATGTGAAGTTGGTCACTTGAGATAGTGATCAATCCATTGTGGGGGTACTGGGGGCTGAAGAGAGGTTGGGCATCAGAACTTGTGAGACGCTGTTTGGATGTGCGCCACTTCTGATCCCATCTGATTTGTGGTCAGATGTTTTTGTGTTATTGTCTTATGTTTGTGTGTTGAAAATGGTTGTTTCTGTTGTTTTTTTGTTTGATAATAAATACGTATTAGAAAGATATCTAACCAGTTTGGATTACGCATTGATTGGTCCAATTACCATAACACATGTTTCCCTTCGAAACCATAGGAAATAACTGACTACTAATGAGCAACCATATCAATCTGTCAACCTTATGTTGTATAGTTCTTTCCCCACAAATAAATAACATGTATGTTTTGTTTGTTTTTTGTTTGTTTTTTGTAGTACAGTATTCAGTGTGTAGAAGCACCTTTTAGTCGACTAAGTACTAGTGCTGCAACACACAGATGAATCAGTCTCTTGTCTGTTTTCAACAGTGAGAAAGACAAACCATGTCCCCAGGACATCGTCCGGGTATTGTGAGAAAGGAAGATACATAATAGATATATATATGGGTGTTCCCCTTCTCAGCGGTTTAAGGTGACACAAAACTGTAGGTATGGTTGGTGGACCAGGGTGTCCCCAAGGACAGACAAGAGAAGCAGGCGGCGAAGCTGGTACTGCCTGGCTTAGGACAGCTGGAACCTTCACACAGCAGGAGAGCGAGGCAGGAAGAGAAGGATTGGGAGACAGACACAGTGGGGAACCCTCACCCGCAGCCCCAATGAAAGCCCCCTAGTTCCTGAGAAGACTGGGAAACATGCGGTGAGTTTATAAAAAACGTGACTTATGAGATTTGACTACCTTTCATTTGCTTTTTGGTCACACTCCAGTGTCTCAAGTTGACTAGATGCTGGACTGTGATTGACTATGAGATAATGGCTCTTTTATCACGGTGGAACAGTGTGTTATCGTCAACGTCAGTTCTTTATGATATCATTTAATTTAGACATTTTTCTTTCTTCTTCATTTTATTTCAATCAAACTTTAATTAAATGATGAACACAGTGACTGTGGGGGACTGTATTGACGCATTAGCCTCAAGATGGAAAAACTGAATAGAAAAATGTACTGTAAATCTGTTGGGATAATTTCTTTATCAAGTAATGCACAGAGTCGTCGGATTCAAAGAAAGTACAATAGTTTAATGCTTGCCAGCAAGCAGACAAAGTCTGATCACAATACAAAGTTTTTCTAACTCCCCAGTCTTCAAGTAAGACCATTTATTGGTGAGAAGTCCCCTCCTCAGCATATCAGCTGTCAACATGATCGATCCCAGAGACAGAGTGCGCGTGCACATTGAAAATTACAAGAGTTCCCTGACCCAAGGCTTGACTATATGAATCACTCAACACAGATAAGGTTAACACATTTATTGCACCTCTAGTATGATAATGGTCAGCCTAGGTCAGTTTGTTTACGTAAGCCTAGTGTCAACTATGGGTCATGTGAGGAGGGGGTTCTCTGCTGGCAAGGAATGCTAGCACCAGTATGTTCAGAATATAATGTTACATCCTAAATTTCTCTGACAAAATCCCTTTTCATTCCACAAGTTTCATCCCCTTTAGTCTTCATTAGTGTAATTTGTGGAATATGTTTGGTATCCATCAAACTCATGATGTTTTCACAAATATTTGGTTAAATATTGGAGTGAATGTATTTTAAAGCTCTATAAGTGCACTTTCACACAACACTATGTGATATCCATTCCTCTGCTATGGTCTAATGTAAATATTGACCTTGTGACTTAACAATCAGGATACAATCACAACCTACATTACACACGATGATGGAATGTGATCGAGTATTACAAAGGGTTTCAAATAAAATCAAATTGCATTGTATTAGGGGTGGGGGAAAAAATACATTCACATTTGAATTGCGATTCAGTCTTATAGCGATCAATTCACAAATGTAAAAAATCGTAATGTTATTTTTATGTATTTATTTATTTTTGTAAAAATAAATAAATAAAAAAGATTAAATATCGCAAAAAATCGTGAATCGATTTTTAATAGATTCGTGACCCCAAGAATTGAATTGCGAGGTACCAAAATATTCCCACCCCTAATTTGTATGGACCTTCTTTTCTTTTTTTTTACAACGGATGTCATGGCTTCAACATTAATCAAAGATTAACAGTGACATCCAACATAAACCCGCAGAGAATGCAACACAAAACTCTAACTGTTAGTAGCAATTGTTGTCAGAGAGACAGAGGAGTTCACCTCCAGTTACCACACTAGGGTAGAGAAGGCTCATGGGAGACCATGGTATTTAAAGGAGACAGCTCTACCACAATGAATCACCAACCCCCACACTTATTGCACATGCACAGCCCTACCTGTCCACACACATAGACAATGGCTTGGCCTGGCCTGGAGGTAGGATTAACATTTAGTCATTTAGTTGACGCTCTTATCCAGAGCGACTTACAGTAAGTACAGGGACATTCCCCCCGAGGCAAGTAGGGTGAAGTTCCTTGTATATTATATTACTATACCGATAATTTTATTTAGACTCAAACATAATAACTACAATATTACATGAAGCTCAAAAAACTGTATTTTCGCTCCAATTAATAAGAAAAAATGGGCATGCGCTCACATTAACTATTGATGTCCTGGCAAAGCTGATATCAAATATACGTCCCTCAACTGTTGTACAGTGGTTAAGTAAGGGGAGTTTCTATATGTGAGTATTGTGTTGCACACATTTTATGTGCAGAAAGCTTGGAAGAAACAAAAATGGATTTGAGGAGGGGCCTGTGCCAACGGCCCTGACCCCCAATCAGAAAACAAGGATTACTGTTATAATTGGGTTACAGTTACCTTATCGTATACCTTATTGAGTCAGTTTGGGAGTTTGAGTCAGTATGGGAGTGGGTTATGGAAACGAGAAGATTGTAGATCCTACAGATTGTACATGAAGGACTTTTAAGACTTACCTGCTTTCCCATGCAGTGACTGTAACTGTGTCTTAACTCTAACATATCCTTAACAGAAGTGTGTGTCTGTGTGTTTTTGCACTTTTCTTCTCTCAAAGATTACCACTGCTATGGCTGGGGTGTTTGTGTGCAGTGCTGGGATATGTCTCTGCATGTGAGTCGACCAAAACCAAAACGGCAACCTTCTTAAGCTCTAATTCAAGTAGCTCCGTTTGATAACCGACTCTCTCCCTGTAGTAGCGGACCCCCTTGAGTGTGCGTCGAGTGGCAGCCCCTGTCACGTCAACGCAGACTGCCACCAGACCAAGGACAACACCTTCATGTGCGTGTGCCGCATCGGCTACAACGGCGACGGACTGCAGTGCACGGACATCGACGAGTGCACGACGGGCCTGCACGGCTGCCACGGCAACGCCCGCTGCAACAACGCACTGGGGAGCTACAGCTGCGTCTGCGTGGAGGGCTACTACGGAGACGGCGTCCAGTGTCAGGACATCAACGAGTGCCAGACGGACAACGGGGGCTGCCACGGCGACGCCCTCTGCACCAACCGGGATGGCGGGCGCAACTGCCAGTGCAGAGGAGGTTTCACGGGGAACGGGTTCCAGTGTGCCGACATAAATGAGTGCACACAGCGGGGCATATGCCACTGGAACGCCACCTGTGCCAACAACCCTGGCTCCTACGTGTGCACCTGCAACAGCGGCTACAAAGGCAACGGGAACTACCTGTGTCTGGACATAGACGAGTGTTCCGAGACTCCCGGGGTGTGTTCAGCCTCGCTTGGCTACAAGGGCTGTAGGAACCTTCCGGGCAGCTACCGCTGCATCTGCAGCAGTGGTTACCAGAGCAACGGACAGACGTGTCAGGACATTGACGAGTGTGCTGACAACATCTGCAGCCTGTTTGCAAGCTGTGTGAACACAGTCGGCTCCTACCAGTGTACCTGTGCTCCTGGTTTCCTAGGGAATGGACAGACCTGTGTTGATATTAATGAGTGTAACGGGCAAAATACTTGTCACCCCAACGCGGTGTGTATCAACTTGTTAGGCAGCTATGAGTGCTCGTGTCGAGGCGGTTTCCTCGGAGATGGGAGGGTGTGCACTGACATCAACGAGTGCCTGGCGCCCGCCATCTGTCCGGCGTCAGCAGAGTGCGTGAACACGGGCGGATCGTACTACTGCGACTGTGGCACGGGATACATCTTCAACGACTCCAAGTGCATCGACCTGGACGAGTGTGCCATCGGCCGCTGCAGTCCGTACGCCACCTGCGCCAACTTCCCAGGCTCCTTCTCCTGCGAGTGCCGCCCAGGGTACACGGGCAACGGCGTCAACTGTGTGGACGTGGACGAATGTTCCTTGGCGCAGCAGTGCCACTCCAATGCCCTCTGCGTCAACCTGCCTGGCACGTACAACTGCAGCTGCCAGCAGGGCTACAGTGGAGATGGGGTGATACAGTGCAGCGACGTGAACGAGTGTTTGGTGGACAACGGCGGCTGCAGGACCAGAGCCACCTGCGTTAACAGCAGAGGCTCCTTCTCCTGTCTCTGTCCGGCAGGCTTCACCTTGATCAACCGAACCACCTGCCAAGACGTCAACGAGTGCGAGCAGATGCGGAACCCCTGCAATGTGAACGAGATGTGCGTCAACACGGAGGGGGCGTACCAGTGCCAGTGCAAGGCCGGCTTTGCCCGGCCCACGCCGACCATGGACTGCACAGATGTGGACGAGTGCAGGGCGGGCAAGCCGTGCCACGTCAACGCCACCTGTCTGAACACCGTCGGCTCCCACGCGTGCACATGCAAGCTGGGCTTTACCGGGAACGGAAGCAAGTGCGAGGATGTGGACGAGTGCGCGGCCGTGGGCACGTGCCACCGAAGGGCCATCTGTGCCAACGTGCCGGGGGACTTCTCCTGCACGTGCCAGCAGGGTTTCAGGGGGGATGGCTTCTCGTGCCAGGATATCAACGAGTGTGACCTGTCCAATGCCACCTGTCCCTCCTTCTCCAAGTGTGTCAACTCCCCCGGAGCCTACGTCTGTTCCTGTCTGAATGGGACAGTGGCAAGGAACCGGACCTGTGTGTCACCCAGCCCCATGTGCTTTCCCGCATGCCACCCTTATGGGCTGTGCCACCTCTCACCCGTCGGGTATCAGTGTGTGTGTGACGTAGGCTTCGAGGGGGATGGGCTTACATGCTCGGACATAGATGAATGCCAGCAGAACGTGTGCCCTCAGAATGATACAGACTGTGTGAATAAACCAGGGTCCTACGCCTGTGTCTGCAAACCGGGTTACAAACAGAACGGCACCGTGTGTGTTGGTAAGTTAGTCATGACTCATGACAAGATCTTGTCGGCGTTGATTCACTGAGCGGGAATGCTAACTTCACGTTCAACTACGCTTATCAAGCTCATTTGATAGCTCATTTGATAGCTCATTCATGTCCATACTGGTATTTCTCATCATCTTGTGTTGATATGATGTAGGATTTATATATGAGTTAGATCCACTTGATTAGGAAACCCCATTGTTTGATCCTGTGACTACACAGTGATTCATTGTATTTCTTTGCCTTTCTCTCTCTGGCTCCATCCCTACATTCCTCTTTCCCTTCTCCCAGACGTGAACGAGTGTGAGACAGGGGAAGATGAGTGCAGTGAGTTTGCCCAGTGTGTCAACACGGTGGGGGGTCACCGCTGCTTCTGTCTAAGTGGCTTCACGGGCAATGGCAGGAACTGCTCTGGTGAGAACCTTCCCGTTACCATTCCCATACATCCACATCATCCGGAATGTTGTATCGCTTTTTGTGTGGACTGTCTTCTGAGTTTTGTTTTAGCCATCCTTTGGGCCTGTTTCCCTGACACTGTGCCATTTTGGATGACTTATAGACATTGATGAATGCCAGTACAAAAACGGAGGATGCCACCCTGTTGCCAGCTGCTTAAATACACCAGGATCCTTCAACTGCACGTGCCCGATGGGCACTCAGGGCACAGGCTTTACCTGCACGGATGTGGACGAGTGTGCCTTTAACTCCACCCTGCCCCACAACTGCAGTCAGCTCGCCCAATGTCAAAACACAAACGGGTCCTACCTGTGCCAGTGCCAAAATGGCTACCAAGGAAATGGCTTTGTCTGTGAGGATGTCGATGAGTGCCAGTCACCTGGTTCCTGTGCCGCGGACAAGACGTGCCACAACAGCCCTGGCTCCTACGCCTGTACCTGCATCCTCGGCCTGACGTATGACGAAGGCGTGTGCGTGAGCGAGGAGGTTTGCTTCAATGCCAGCCGCGCGTGCCACCCTAACGCCATGTGCCACCCCTCCAATGGCTCCCACTACTGTCAGTGTCAGAACGGCTACCATGGCAACGGGACGGTTTGCTGGGACACAGATGAGTGTGCGAGCAGCCCGTTGGTGACAGGGCTTTCCCAATGCTCCGAGTGGTCCGACTGCCTCAACACCCAGGGCTCCTACCGCTGCAACTGCTGGGACGGTTACCACGGAAACGGGACCCACTGCCAGGACGTTGACGAATGCGCGTTGGGGAATTTCACCTGTCCTGACAACAGCACCTGCACCAACACACCAGGAAGCTACCGCTGTCCCTGTGACCAGGGTTACCATGCCAACAACTCCCTGTGTTTGGACATAGATGAGTGTTCGGTGAGCCCAGCCAAGTGCCCTAACATCTCAGACTGCCTGAACACGGCCGGTTCCTTCATCTGTGCCTGCTGGGACGGATTCCGGAGCAGGGACAACGAATGTGAGGATGTGGATGAATGCCTGTTCAACTCCAGCTGCCCACAGAACAGTATGTGTGTCAACACCTACGGTAGCTACCGCTGTCCCTGCAAGGTGGGATTCTCTGCTAGGAACGGCCTGTGTGAGGACATCAATGAGTGCTCGACGTCTCCACTGGGCCCTCTTTGCACCAACGGGACCTGTGTCAACTCCATCGGCTCCTTCTACTGCGTGTGTGACCCCGGGTTCTGGAGCAACAACACCGAGTGTGTGGATGTGGACGAGTGTTCGTTGAACTCCTCTTCGCGGACGTCTTCTAACTCCTCCCGCTGTCAGCCTTACTCCACCTGCGTCAACCTCCCAGGCTCGTACCGCTGTCCCTGTGACAGGGGGTTCGTGCTGAGTGGAGCACAGTGCCAGGATGTGAATGAATGTGTATCCCCGGGTGGCAGCCCGTGCCCAGACCACTCCACGTGTAACAACACGCTGGGGTCCTTCTTGTGCCCGTGCTTGCCCGGCTACCACCCCAAGGGACTGGGCTGTGGAGACATAAACGAGTGTCTGGACAATACCAGTTGCCGTGCCGACCAGGTGTGCACTAACCTGCCCGGAGCGTACCATTGCTCCTGCAGAGGGGGGTACCACGAGGAGGGCGGGGCGTGTGTGGACACTGACGAGTGCAAGAACAGTACGGCGGTGTGTGACCCCCTGGCACGCTGTTGGAACACCCCGGGCTCCTTCTCGTGTCACTGCCCACTGGGCCACGCGGGCAACGGCTCCTGGTGCGAGGACTTGGACGAGTGCTCCGTCCTGACCTCTCCCTGCCACCCTCGAGCCCGCTGCCACAACACCCCCGGGTCCTTTGTGTGTGTGTGTAACCCGGGCTTGGTGGGCATCGGGCCGCTGTGTGTGGACTTGGATGAGTGCCAACAGGACAACGGAGGGTGCCACCCTGAGGCCACCTGCTCCAATTCTGTGGGAGGGTACCAGTGTCAGTGTGGCAGCAGCTGGGTCGCCACAGTGGGCAGAGGGCAGGGGCGAATGGGGTGTGTCGACCAGGATGAGTGTGTGTTGCCTTCGGCGTGCCCTGGTGACACCGTGTGTAGGAACCTGGCAGGTTCCTTCAACTGCTCCTGTTCCTCTAACGGCACTGTCTGTAGGGAGCTGGCTAAGAAGGGTGGGCGACTACTTCACTCTTCAATTCAGTTTAGTTCCAAACACATTATTTGTCCCAGAGGGGTTATTTGCAGAGGCACACAGAGTGAACTATTAGTGAACAGCACTGACAGCTACTGATATTTAACTTTCCCTAACTGTATTGAGTGAGTGAGTGAACTGTTTCTTCATGCACAACTGTACTCTACACATTAGTACACTACAGAGTAGCATTTTTGTTTTGCATCTTGGTCTATGTATGGCTGTTAGGGCCTTCTGCTGTGACCTAATACTGCTGTGTGACTGAATGTTTGTTCTGTCCACAGAGAGTGATCTTTACCCGTTTGGACCAGTGGTGGGAGACTGGGGAGTGAAGGTTGCCATAGCAGATGGGAACTCTCCCTACATCACCCCGCCTAATGGCTTCCCTTTCATGGGCAAGCTGTATGACAGGGTCTTTGTAAGTGTCCACCAGCAGGACCCAATATATACACCACAATATATACTGTATATATACTGTATGTATACTGTATATACTAATTATATAGAACTATGGGCTCATGAAATCCTATCTCATTCATTTTTTCTCTTCCTCTCTCTGACTCTCTCTCTCTCTCCCTATTTCTCTCTCTCTCTGATGGTCAGTTCTCAGATAATGGACTCATCCAGTTCCAAATGGCCTCAGAGAATGAGCAGCTCCTTCTACCCGTCCCCTTCCCTAAGGGATTTCGTGGCAACGAGAGTCGCTCCATGCTAGCGGTATTCTGGGACGATGTTGACCTGACTCTAGGCAAAGGCCAGCTGCTCTACCAGGTGAGGGGTCAGGGAGAGGGCAGGGTGGAGGGATATTAGCTATGACATTGGCTATTTTTATTTGGGTATTAACCTATTCTTCGGTTTTTGTCTGTCTTTGCCTCAGGACTACAGCACACTGAATATGTCAGACATCTACTCCCAGATTGTTTTCAACCGCACGGCTGAAGACGTGAGCCGGTTTGAGGAGCAGAGGAACAGACCTGCCTTCAAACCTGCCTGGATCCTAAAGATCACCTGGGATAATGTCATGTCTGTGTCTTACCAGAAGATCAATGATTCTGAGGTGAGGGCTCTAGTAGATTGTGTGCTCTGGTCCAAAGACAGATCAGATCTTTTCGTCCAGCAATGATCCCTGGCTTCCTCTTCCCCTCCCACAGGGGGACAGTCATGTCCTACTCAAGGCTTATGGTAAAAGACAAGGACACCTGCGTGTCTTGTGCACTGTTAGAAAATGAGGTTAAGGAGGGGTGGAACGGAACTGGGCATGGTGTTGTTTGTGTCTGTCCTAGTTCAACAGCTTTTGTTAGCTGTAACGGGAGTCCCCCAAGTGTTTAGAGGAAGAATGCACCGGCATCCTTATTTCCTCCTGTGAAAAAGGAAGAACCTTTTGTCTCTGTGGTGACACCTTGTGCGTTGTGGTGACCCCTTGTGGACGTTTTGCAGACCAACACCTTTCAGTGCATCCTGACCACGGATGGAGAGCGCTCCTTTGCTCTGCTGCGCTTCGGGGAGATGCAGTGGGGTCCCGGACAGCGGCTGGTCCAAAGCGCTCTCACTGGCTACACAGACGGGGGGAACCTTGTCCGCAACGAGGTCCCATCCCCCCCAGACAACCTGTTCAGCCCGGGGGGGCGCTACAGACCCCAGACAGTGATGGGCAACGTGGGCAAGCTGGGACAGCTGGTGTACGACTTGACGGGGCCCAAGGGGAACAACCCGGACCCCAAGCTGAGGTGCCAGTCGTGGGCTCTGAAGGAGCCCGAGCCGGCCCTGTGGAGCGCGGGGGTATCGGCCTGCCCGTGTACCCGCTCGCAGGCTCAGGAGGACCTGGCGTTCGGGCCGGAGACGCTGCCTGATCAGCTGACTGCCCAGGTGAAGCAGCTCCGGGAGCTGCGCTGGGGGGGCGTGGGGGGTCAAGTGTTCCAGTCCGTCCTGTCCAACCGCTACGGCTCCGGGAAGAGGTGTGTTTACGACCTCCAGGGGCCGCTGCAGGGCGGGTACAGCGAGAGATACTTTGTCGGGGCCTCTCCGCAGACACACATAGGTAATGGAGCCCCACTATTGGCTTTCGCTGAGGGCATTGCTGTGTTATTCATTGTCACATTCCGGAGGGTGCATCTGTTGTTCCCTGAACAGACTAGGACACGTGTTCTGTTGTTGTTGCAGATGAAGACCTGCTTCCGTTCCAGTGGTGTTGCATCCAGTCCCCCCTCTGTCACCTCTACCTTGCCAAGAGACCCCTGGACCGTTGCCAGGGTTACGGCTGGCTCAGCCCCGACCGCAGCATCCTTGCTAAGAAGGCAACACAGGGCATGGGTGAGAACTTTCAAAACATCCCCTCCAAGAGACTTACGCTAAATAACCCTTGGGACTATTTATAAAACTCTATATATAGTAACCCTAACCTAAACCCTAACCATGTTTTAGCCTATTCAATACACAGGACACCTTGTTACTTGAAATATTCCTACCACTTGTGCAGTCTTACAATTCATAGTCTGTGCCTGTATACATACGAATAGTGCATGGCATTCAGTGTAGTGTGTTCTGCATGAATCTGACTTTAGACATCCCTCATCCTGTATGTGTTGGCCCTGCAGGCATGGTGTACGGTACCCTCCACTTCATCACCTTCGATGGGACAGAGTACTCCTTCAAGGCCCTGGGGGAGTTTGTTTTGACACGAATCTCCACCAGCAAGGGCTCCAACATCTTCACCCTGCAGGGGGAGGCAGGTCTGCTGCACACCCAGAGACCAGCCAGACAGGTCCCTGCACTTGTGCGCTTGGCTGCCTTTCACCAGGGCATCGGAAAGGTTAGTGTATGTGTGTGTGATTGTGTGTGTGTGCTGGGGGGGGGGCAGGGCTGTGGAGGAGTGTTTCTGTTAAACATTTTATTTCAAAACATGTCTCATTCCCGTCCTGACCATGTGTGTGTGTGTGTGCATGTGTGTATGTTCAGGTTGAGTGGAGGGTTGCACAGTCAGGAGATGGGCTGATGGTCCTGGTGGATGATGCGGAAGTTCCCGTCTCGATTGGTATGAAAAGAACATGACATCCAGGCTCCTTGCCTTGACACAAAACAGGATTGTATCACCCTGCCATAAGCATTCTTTTCTTAACATGATATCATTAACATCATATAAATCTCAGATCACAATGCATACATGCCAATGGTTTACTTCTACTGAATGCAGCTCTAACAGCGCCCCCTGTTGTCTGTACAGGTGTAGTCCACATGGGCAAGGAGGGCTTCGCCGTGCGATGCATCTCAGTCCGTCGCTGCGCTGCGGTGTATGCGGGGGGTCTGCATGTGGTGGTGTGGCTGGGGGTGGGGGGACAGCTGTCTGCCCTGGTGGAGGTTCCCCAGACCTTCTACAACCGCACCGTGGGCCTGATGGGCCTGTGGAGCTCCAACCGCACGGACGACTTCCTCATGTCCAATGGGAGGCTCCTCCCATCGCCTGACAGCAACCCCCCGTCGGAGGAGAACCTGCGCGTGTTTGGGATGTCCTGTGAGTGACCTGTTACAGCACTCACTGCCTGCTCACAGAAAAACCTCAAACAAATAGAGCCTTTTTGTATATAAAAAAAAAAACGTCTTCTCAATGAACAGGATGAATGTGTCTGATTCTTCTATCCCTGGTTCCCTGGTATCCCTGGTTCAATCCCTTTCCCTCGTGTTTCCTCAGGGGTCGTCCCCGTCCCAGAGAGCCTGCTGTTGTCCATCCCTCCCCTGGTCCCGTTCCTGCCAGCCTCCATAGAGCAGGTGCTGGTGGTGAGCCCTGCCCTGCTGGAGGATCTGCGGAGGACGTGCCAGGGCAGCATGCAGTGTGTCCACGACACCCTGGCATCGGACAGCCCAAACCTGGGTCTGGAGAGCCTGCAGGCTGAGCAGCAGTACCACAACCTGGCTCTTGTGTTTGGTGAGCAAAACCTCCTCTTACATGAGCAGAAGAAAGGTTCATTGGCATCACAGGCAATGACACTCGAGTATTATATACTTGGATGTGTTGAACAATTAAATATGCTGTAGTTATGACATGTCTGTGATGTTTCTGTGTTCTGTGGTGTGTATAGGGAACATGCCACCCATTGTGACAGTGCCCACCGTGATCCGCTGCAAGGTCAACTCCACTGTCAACATGCAGATAGTCGCCCAAGATGCCAACAGAGACCCTGTGTCCTTCTCCCTGCTCTTCCCCAGACCACCCCAAGCCTCAATAGGGACGGGTGAGACGCACACTCACATACACAAACGTGTGCATTCAAGCCCGAGGTCTCTCGCCCCTCTCCCCCTCGCTCTCTGTCCTCCTTACATTCTAACACAGCGTGGTCGACCATCTCTTCATAGATGACCTCTTCCCCCGTGCCCTGTGCTGCAGGTGACGGCTACCTCACCTGGACTCCCCTCAACATCCAGCCTGTGGTCCTCACCATCCGGGTCAGTGACGGCATGTTCAGCTCCTACTTCGCCCCCATCCTGCAGGTGTGCAATTGCCTCAACGGAGGCACCTGCCAGTACAATAGCATCACAGAGAACCATCTGTTGGGGAAATTCCAGGTGAAAACGACAGTCCAATACAACAGTCCATAACAGTCCAACACTGTTATAACAGTAAAAACAGGCAGAGAATGTCACAACAGCCCCACAATAAAATTATGTATATCCTATTTCTGTTTATTATTATTTTTTGGGCTATATGTACATCAATTATATTCTGCAACTACTAGTACAGTAAACGTCTTTGTGTTGTGGTATCCTAGGTTGTGGGGTGTCTGTGCCCTAAGGGCTTCGGTGGACAGTTCTGTGGGGATCTTGTGGATGTGTGTCGCGGAAATCCCTGTTTCCCCGGGGTGGAGTGCCTGTCCCAGCCTGGGTCTGAGCAGTTCACCTGTGGAGAGTGCCCCCCTCCCTCTGTCTACCAAGACAAACAAGGATACAAATGCTTTGTGAACGGTCAGTGAGTTTTGCCCCTTGGGTGAACGGCCTTTGGGTGAATGAGTTTTGGGTGAATGGGTTTTGGGTGAACGGGCTTTGGGTGAAAGGGTTTTGCTTGCTGAATGGATTTTGAAATGATAAATTACACATTAGTTTTAAAATCACACAGTGAAGTCAAACTCTTGGTGGAATTTATTACTATTGAGGATCTTAGGGATTTGTTGACATTGTCATTCTTGAATGCTTTTATTTCACCTTCCCAGACTTCTGCTTCCCGCCTTTCCCCTTCCCCTGCCACAAGATGGCCGACTGCACCAGCAAAGGGTACAGCTACAGCTGCAAGTGTAAGCCAGGCTACACAGGGGACGGACGCAATTGTACAGGTAGAAAAACACCGCAACCTGAACTACAACCACGCACTCTTCTGAACACGTCAATATGTATGAACCACACCGCAACTGTATAGAGGGTCTCAATCACGGCGACTAACATCTTGTTGACCGTAGACATTGATGAGTGCCTGGACCCCTCGGCCTGCCCTAGCGCCAAGTATGAGTGTGTGAACACGGTCGGGTCAGTCAGCTGCTCCTGCCGCTACCAGAGCACCCCGGAATCCGACAGATGTGGTAGATACACTGCACTGTCACCTGGGCTAGTCTAGCCCTCGCTGTGTCACACACACACTAAACACATATGTACAGTACCAGTGAAAGATTTGGACACATGGAATGGGAAGGTGTGTCCAAACGTTTGACTGGTACTGTACATGCATGATCCACACATTACTGATTCGTTATTTGGGGTGTAGTTGAATTTTTGGGGGGATCATTACGAATAAACACATATTATATTCAATGTTTTTTCTATCATTTCAGGTGACTCTGCGAATCCTCCAGGTGAGTGGGTCCACGTTGGCCCTGCAGTGCTCTCGGCATGGCCACAAATGACACGGATGCTCTGCTGTCGCCATTCTGAGACTGCGCGGTCACGCTGACCTTGTCGTTGATGTTGTCGTCGACAGGGTTTAATGTCTTCACCGTGTCCATGGGCTGGAAGACCCAGAGGGCAGGAGCAGATGGACTCAGCCAGGTGAGAGAGAGCGTGTGTGCCCTCAAAAATGGGGAGCTTGTGCCACTCCTTTTAATCACTGTCAGTGATTCATGTCTGACCCACTCTGCAGTTGGAGAAGATTCTGGCCATGGGCTTCCAGAACAAGTTCTACAACGCCAGTATGAAGGCTCCGGGGCCAGGGTCGGTGGATGGCCTGAATGAGTTCAGGATCAACGTGTCCAGCGACACACCCCACTGGTACATCAGAGACTACCTGACCCGCGTCAGTAGCTACTATGACATCAGAACAGCAGACGTTGGAGGTAGACACCTACAGTCAACGCACAACCTCACACGACCGTACAAACAGAATAGATGACAGCCTCACACAACCATACACCCAGTATAGAAGACTAAAACCACAGGAAGTGGGAGTTAGATGGCTGAGTGGTTAGGGAACAGGGCTAGTAATCGGAAGGTTGGAAGTTCAATTCCCGGCCGTGCAAAATGATGTTGTGTCCTTGGGCAAGGCACTTTTCACCCTACTTGCCTCGGGGGGGATGTCTCTGTACTTACTGTAAGTCGCTCTGGAGAAGAGCGTCTGCAAAAGGACTAAATGTAAATGTAAAAATGTACAACAACAAAATAAATGATATTGGGATGTCTATGTACAACAGTTGCCCCCCTGGTTTACATGGGTTGAAACATGCTTTACGTATGGTGTGAAGATGGTAGTGTCCTCACTGTCCTACTGGCATGGTTTCTCTCTCTCCATGTCGTCTGTTTCTCTCTCTCTCTCCATGTCGTCTGTCTCTCCCAGACCTGGATGAGTGCAAGGTGCAGGAGGCGGTGTGCGAGCTCCCTGCTCTCTGTGCCAACACCTACGGAGGGTACAGGTGCCTGTGCAACGGAACCACCGACGTGGACAAGACTTGCGTTTTTGGTCCGTCTCAACGCAAACAGTACACGTCCACACGCACACGTCCTCATTCGCATAGAGAAGGCTTGATATTTTGATGTGTGTGTGTTTTAATCCAGACCAGGGTGGTGGTAACAGTAGCGGAGTCCCTGAGGCCCTGCGAGCAGAAGATAAGAAGCCCCTAATCCTGGGCCTGGTCCTGGGCATTGGTATCCCACTGCTCCTCCTCCTCCTCCTGGCAGCCCTGGCCTGCTTCTGCTGCTCCCGCAAGAAGACCATCACTGGAGAGTGAGTACCAGCTCATTCATGCACAACCTACATTAACAGTCATGCACTGCAGATGGACCGGAAGGATGTAGGTTCTAAACTCCTACTGTCCGCCGACGAGAGCTTGAGAATGGGACCAAATGACTAACAACAGGAAACGGTACATGTTCACCCCCCACATCAATGGGATTTATGACGTAACCAATGAGTGACCTCTGCTGCTAAACAGAAGTCCATCTGGCGTGTGTGTACGCGTGAGTGCGTGTGGTCGCAAGTGTGTGTGCTTGTGTGTGGGCCCCAGTGGATCTCTATAGGCTGCAGATGTACAGCATCGGGACCAGGTGTTAGTCATCCAGGGAGTCTTAATCCCCCTTATCCCCCCCCACCCCCCTTAATGTTCACCCTATGGAGAGAATACCATGGGATTAGGCTCTCTGAATGAAAGGATTTTAGAATATCAGTTGCCTTAAGGATACGGTTTAACGCAATGCCCAGTATATACTTTACATGTGTTTGGATTATATCCTGTATGACATAATAGCATGTTTCAGTGTCCAGCTATTAAATGTTGTTTATTGTGTTAGATCTTTCTTGTTGTGTACGTCTCTGATTGGTGTGTTGTTGTTTCTACCCAGGATTCCCCACTTGTTGCCTCTCAATTATGCCCAGGAGCAGTTCAACCCTCCTCCGTTCAACTACAACGATCCAGCGCTGCACTACAGCAGCCACTGCAGCCCACGCATCATAGACACCCTCGCATTCCAGAAACACTATCGCCGCCGATAACACACAGAGGGAACATATCTTTGAACACAAACAAATGTGCATACACACATGGAAATGTGCACACGCATGTAAGAATGCACACATGCACACACTTATAGAACTTATTATTTTAAATTGAATAATGTTTTGCGTTTTTATAATAATTAAAATATATATTTAAAAATTGGAGAGGAAGTTTGCCTGTGTAGCTGGTCACTGTTGGATGATGCTATACAGTATATATTATTTACATTTAACTGTAACTACCTAACTATTTAATATGAGGGACCGGTAATGTCAAATGTGTTCTATCATTCTGACTGTGCAAAAACTAGCAATGAAAAGTTCATCACTACAGCAATGTTAACTACTGACAGAGTCTGTGCTCCTCCTTATAGTCACCTAATCATCAGTCAATCACCAGGGATATATATCCTAGAACCATCATAATTATATTAGTATATAATGATTTACAATTATGTTCTAAAAATGTATTTAACTGCATTTGTGAAGCACATTGTATTATACAGAGTAAAGTCACCATTTTGTAAATGCAATCAATAAATGTGACACTAAAAGATGATTATATAAACAATTTCAATAGAGTAGAGCAATGTCTGCTATTCATGTTTGAATTCATGGTATTATGTTGATATATGGTTACTGTGCCACATGTAAAGCATTAGTCAGATAGTAGAATTTGGGGTACTTTATCATTTTATTCCACCAGGTGCTGTGATACCCTATTTGGCCACTGAGTGTCAGCAGGGAGTCATTTATGCCAGTTTCAAGCTATGATCAATCAGACTGTTTGTGAGTGGGTTAAGCGGTGCAGCGCACAGCAGACACCTGCTCTGCAGCCCTCAGCCCAGAGTGGCCACAGGATGCGGAGTTGTGCCGGTGCTCCCTGCAAGATGAGATCATCTGGGTGCAGCGCAGCCTTGCAGGTCCCCAGCACTGCAGAGAGCAAGGGCCACACTCCAGGCAGGGTCAAGGGCAGGAAACTGCAATGCACTCTCTCTGAAACCTACTTCCTGGTTGTGGATAGCAAACACATACACACGAACATGCATGGGTTACTTCTGCAGTGTATCAGTTCTGATTATTTTCATGCTGTAGAAAATGATAAACATGGCAAGAGAAAGATTTTGTTGTAATGCTACAGTTACACTGAGCCTTCTTAGGACAGTTGTCAAGGTGGTCGAGAAATGACTCAGCAAGCAACACTTCTGACACCTGCAGCAGAAATGCTGATACACAGAGCAGACCTCGTAAACGGAATTCATGAAATTGAATGTGACAACAAAGGGATGAATGGGAGATGAGAAAAATGACTAGAGAGCTTTGGTGTCATTCTTCTGGAAGCTTCTCTCAGGCATGGCTTCCTGTGGTGCTGAGGGCTGCAGTGTTTGAACTAGAGTTCCACACTGACTGCAGCAGACACCTGGAGGCAAGCCAGAAAACGAGGGAGGGAGGGAGGGAGGGAGGGAGGGAGGGAAAGAAAGAAAGAAAGAAAGAGAGAGACATAGAGACAGAGAGAGGGAGGGAGAGAGAGAGAGAGAGAGAGAGAGAGAGAGAGAGAGAGAGAGAGAGAGAGAGAGAGAGACATAGAGACAGAGAGAGGGAGGGAGAGAGAGAGAGAGAGAGAGAGAGAGAGAGAGAGAGAGAGAGAGAGAGAGAGAGAGAGAGAGAGAGAGAGAGAGAGAGAGAGAGAGAGAGAGAGAGAGAGAGAGAGGCCAGGAGAGTGCTAAGATCAACAGCAGGGATTCTATTTGACAGATAGTAAGTGCAGGAGTCCTTCTGATCCCCCTCCGATAAAATAACTGATGAGTCCGGCTACAAAGATACACACAGGCAGGAGGCAGGCAGAGGAAAACAGAGAGAGACAGGATTGAAACAACCGAGCCTGCTCACAGTATATCCATTTCATTATAACATGATTGAAATAGCTTGGGAATACTGGCCATGTAAATCCTCTGATCCGATTGGAAGCCATTAATCATTGGAGTGATGTAATTTTGATAAACATAACCAATGTTTAGTTACAGGTAGAGATGCCAAGGTGATTGGTTTCAGCCAGTTGAGGTGGACCTTACACTGTTAATGCTGTTATCCCATCCTCCTAAAACCATAAAAGGCTGCCAGTCATAATCCCTGGGGGTACGAAGCTCATTCTTAACTTTGACTAGAGCAGACCTTTGGCCACCTTATGTAGAGAACAAATACATGTCGACTGCATTTTATCATGAAACTACACCTACCCATAATTTCTACCACACACACACAAACACACACACGCACACCACTAAAAGCCTTTCTTTTCTCAAACTAATTCGCATCCATACCAAACACACAGCACATTGTCCATGAAAGAGGATCCTCCCGTCTGGCGTGATGCTGCCAGGTGCATTACAAAGCCGCATGCATTAATGATGACAATGTCTTCCAGTTACACAGGTAAACATCCTCTCATATTTGTCACCTGCTCTTACCTCTGGGAAGTCATTCCATGCCACTTATACCTGTAAAGTAGTTCCTCATTTTCTGCTACAAGCTTTACTTAAAAACCACAACGTACATTTAGTCTGCTTGTGGCCCAGCCTCTCCTGAGCCTGACCTTTGGCCCTCCATGACACAAAGCGAAGGTAGAAAGATCAGGGAACATTCTGAGATGAGAGGGCGCAAAAATGTGTCATTCTGTCATTCTCTGGGGCAGCAACATATTAACATGTGTAGTACCATTCAGAAGTGGCGCTAAAACAAATCAATTCAAAAGAGGTGTGTGCTGCATTGAACATGCTCAGATAAACACATACACTCAAACAATGAATTCAACACTTAAACAAGGACATTCAATCATGAAAGAGTACATATAACATATCATTTATCAAAATCTAGTTTGACATGTTGGGGCGAAATCCCTCTAGACTTCCATCTTGGAGATTGGTTTCAGGTTTTATAGACCATGACGGCCTTTTTCTAGGGTTCCAGTCAGACCTATCTATATTAACCTCTAACCTACATTCACCTTTGACCTGGAACAAGTCCCCTGAGATCTGGAGAGCATCCAAGGTCATGTCATCAACCATCTTGCTGATGCTGCAATTGAATGAGTGCCTCACAAAAATTGAATTGGATGTACCCTCAAGTGGGATTCAATTTGAACTCCAGAGCATTCCACAAGGTACTTGATAATGCGATGCCATGTTTACTGTAGTACAGTATTGCACTTTTTTGTTGTTGTAGTGCCATCTAAATACCATATACACCATACAAACACAAAAGCAATTACGCCATCCTACATTCGCTCATACACAGCAGCTTATCTCGCTCTTGTGACAGGTTTAGGTTTTTGTGCGTCTCCTCCAGTGTTACATAATCTGCAGAGTGAATAAAATCCTGTTGCTGAAAAACAGATTTTAGTGAATAGACTCCAGTGTGTTTGAGATTAGATGGGAAAGCCAGAGTGAAACTGAGCTGCTCACAAGATCACACAACACTTCCACAATCAAGGCTCTGTAACCAGAACACAACTTAAAATACAACCTTTATTTGGTGTTTTCTGTTCTGTATGGTGTTGTTGAAATATGATATGGGGTTTGTCCCACTACTTTTTGGCATCATCATACATCATACAGACAACAACCAAATGGAAAATACTCACTTTTATTTGTCAATAATATCATGCTATGCTTTTTAGAAAACTACACAGAACTTCTGACACCTGATAAAGAGACACTAAAACTGAAAAGTCATGACATTCCGTTTCATTCTCTGTGCTTTTTGCCTCCTCCTCACTCTAACAGTTTCCATACTGCCCTTGTGTCTTGTATGGACAAGGCCAGAGACAGGTGGCCAATGGGGGAGACAGGAGAGCAGTCGAGCATAAGAAATCGGGTTATCAGATACTCCCATCCACACCACCGCTGCAATTAGACCTGAGAATCTACCGTCATCTGACAGCATTGGTGCTGCCGACCCGGTCACGTCTACTGAACACACAAACATCTCCCCACTATTGTGTATTTTGCCAGACCTAATAATTTGTGTGTGTGTGTCACATAAATACTTTCATTGCGTGTATCGCATAAAACGATTGAGGAAATGGTTCAGGGTCTGTCTTACAATGCCTTTTTGTGTAATTATTAACAAAAAAGGGAGCATGCGCTACATGAAAATGGAGCTCATTATATAAAATAGTAGATTTCATAAATAAATAAATATTGATGTCGTATATAAATTGAGGCCCATTGCTACTGGGTTGCTATCGAAGTAAAGTTATTTTGTATCCAAAAGGATTATGCCTAATGTCCACAGAACACATTAGAACAAGAACTCTTGTCCAATGCCAGTGGGCAATTCCGATTTCTATGGACTAGAATGCAGCGGCAGCGCAGACCAAGGGAGTGACGCATTGCAGGTACAAACACACCAATCAGAGACAGCTATTTCAGCCAACTACGTCTTGTGCCGCGCAAGACCTATCGCACACTAGCAGAAATGATATATCCGCAGTTATCTAGTTCTCCTGCTACGTGCAGTTTTTGATTTAAATTCGAAATTAATACTCATTTTTAGGAAACATCGTAACTTGTTATTAATGTAGTATGCCATAACATTTACCATTTATTCAAAATATGTAGTTTTGTCTATTATTTTAATTGAGGGAAAAGGAAGTTGGCGGAGGGATAACATACGGAGGAGGAGTTATAGTGCAGCCGTTAAAGGCGCGTCAAGTACTTGGTCGGTGCATTCAGCCAGTTGCCATTTGGGGTTATAGTTCTGTCACAGTGTGTGTCTTGCGGAGTGTCGATCGTAATCCCTTTGCTACATTTTCATCGAAATGGTGAGTGATTCTGATATTAGAGATATCATCTTTTTGCAACGAGAGATTTTGTACTAGGGAACTGTAAACTTGACTAAGCCAGTAAGCTGACATAGTACTTAAGCCATGCTGAAATGAGCTCCCCTAGCACTACGCGGCCGCGGAATCCTAGCAACACAAACCGTAAAGATTGTGTACGCTAACGCTACTGTATTAGCGAGTTTTGCGAATCAGACCACACCTTGTAATGCTAGCGAGCGATACGCGGTTGGGAACAGTCATGTGTTGGGAACTGTAGCTCGCAATCTACAAGATCTAGCTAGGTATATTCACCGTTGTCTCTTAAGTTGCATGGTCGTGTGTCTGCCGTGATGCCATTCAGCCACGCTGTATTACTATCAAGACGATAATAACTTTCCAATCCAGTCTAGGTATTATTACTAGGTTTGAGATTTCTTGGAAATTGCTGTGCCATTAAAGTATAAACGCAGACGCCAGATGGTTAGCTAGCTACTGAACAATACCGCAGTAAATTTTATTCGGAATACTACGGAAGTCAACTGGTAGGCTGCTCTCAACAGATTGAAGTTGCCGTTTTGGTGCTACCTCATTGCCTAGTAGGTAGCTTGCATTCGTTTACCGCCAAATTCACGGTCAACTAACGCTCGCTACCTCATTGTTATGACTTTGTAGCGGACGTGACATTCCTAGGTGATTTCAAATGAGATGGGCTAAGTAAATGTACTTGACAATCTTGCATATGGGGATGATGACAAACTGTAAAGCTATTCTTAAGAGGCCCTGGCGTTTCTTGCGACACAAACATTGACCAACTGTAGTAAGACAGCAGACTGCATAGGTATCAATTAAAAGGCTCTAAAGATGTCTTGATGATGGCAAACCTACTGAATGTGGATAACCCGATTGCTTGTAAATAACTAGCTGAAATGGTTTTGTAAAATACTGAACAATAAACTCAACTGTAAGTAATTTCATCAACCCTAACCCCTTCTCTCCCTCTCCCCTAGGCTGATCAGTTGACAGAGGAGCAGATTGCTGGTAAGACATCGTTGCATTGAGCTCCTCAGCCTCCTACGCTGGCACGTGGCGGCCTTATGGATTCCGCACCCCTCTCGCATTGGATTTATATTTTCGCCTTTTAAGGCTTCCATTGGGACAGCCTCTGGCCATAAAACTGAGACGAATGGCCAGGGTGTTACCTGCCTGTTCTAACACTAAAGGACTCCCTCATGGAAACGCTTTGCATTTTTATGATCGAATCATCTAGTGAGGTTCTATTGGTCTTTTGAATAACTTGGTTTCCTGACAGCCTGGCCTGATGCACCCTTTGCCCAGGGTGTGGCTTTGTGCTAAAATGTGTTCATTAGCAAAGTGTAATTGTAGTTGTGATATGACTTATTAGTCACCTATTCTTAAGATGGGTGCCAAATGTCAGTTGGGCATTTTGGGGGCAGGTTGTAGTAGGATATTTGCAGATCACTTCAAAAGTTAATGAGGGCATGGAATTTTCAATTTAGTGTGATTGGGCTGCTGCCAACAGTTTCAATTTGGGTCTAGTTGACAGTTGGTCTTCAGCTTTCAAATTGCTGACTGCTACCTAGACTGTTCTTCAGTGGCAGTTTGTAAGTTCCTTAGTAGTCGCTGTTTGCTGACAACAAGCAGCTCTTTGAGAGGGTTTGTTGTGACCAACAGTCACATTTCCACTCCACCCTTGAGGCAAGGTTTCCCCGTAAGTGTAGCGGTCACTTCCCATAGTTGTTGTGGGTAAAGACACTTGTCACTATGGTCATTTGGGTTATGGGTTCTTGACTAGCAAAATTGATTTCCTGACTTGGGCAGTGTATCATTTACCAGGCAGCCCCCCCCCCCCCTGTTTTAATAAAAGGAAGTTCCCTTGCACGGCTAATGACCCAGGCCCAACTGGAGGCCTTGTTGGGGCTCTCCTGATGTGGCCAAGCTGTTGCATGCCACTACTCATTGCAGATGGGTCCATCATTTCACTCAAGGGCCCCTGGCCACCTACTCACACAACGGCTTGTCATTCATTCTGCTGTCTGACTTTTCCTCTGTCCCATTTACTGTCCACAGATTCTATCTTTGTTCATACCAAAAACAGAGCACTTATTAAATGTGGGCTGACTTGTCACTACAGATGGGTTTGTCACAGGAACATGGGTGATTTAACAGCGTTGGGGTCATGAGTTTCCAATGCATCGGGGGCCGTTGGCTTGATGTGAATGCCACTTGGGATGGGAGCATTCTGATTTGGTTGCAGGACCTTGTTATTCCATCCTCATTGCTCCTCTATACTCTAGTTCTGTGGTGTTTATACTGATGTTGATTAGACTCAGCGGGCGTTGTGTGGTTTGGTCCTCAAAAGGTTTCAAGTGACTCATTCAAACCTCCCTAGAGTAAGTTGACTCTCCCGCACCTTCTCTGCAGAGTTCAAAGAGGCGTTCTCGCTCTTTGACAAGGACGGCGATGGAACCATCACCACCAAAGAGCTGGGCACCGTCATGCGCTCGCTGGGTCAGAACCCCACAGAGGCCGAGCTGCAGGACATGATCAACGAGGTGGACGCCGACGGTGAGCAGGGCTTCATGATGACATGATGTCGTTTTTAGAAGATGGGTCATCTACAGGCTCTTCTAACCTCTGCCCCCCTCTCCCTGCAGGTAACGGAACGATAGACTTCCCCGAGTTCCTGACCATGATGGCCAGGAAGATGAAGGACACGGACAGCGAGGAGGAGATCAGAGAAGCATTCCGTGTCTTTGACAAGGTACCACCCCCCCCTCCCTTTCCGCCGGTCCCCTCTGAGGTGTGCTCATTTTGGCGCTCACTAACGCCCTCACGGGTCCTCTGCAGGACGGCAACGGTTACATCAGCGCTGCTGAGCTTCGTCACGTGATGACAAACCTCGGGGAGAAGCTGACAGACGAGGAGGTGGATGAGATGATCAGAGAAGCAGATATCGATGGAGACGGCCAGGTTAACTACGAAGGTTGGTAGAGAATTCTGATGGGGATTTTCAAATCATGGTGGCCCGTTTGAGATTGTGGGAGATCATGCTGACCTTTGCTTGTTCTCTCTTTCCTTGCAGAGTTCGTACAAATGATGACGGCGAAGTGAAGGCCTTGTACAGATTTCTTATAAATAATTTGCCTTTTTTTTTTTTCTTTGTGTAATTTATCTGTAAAATCTTAATAGCCCCCCCACCCCACCCTTCGTCCTCTTCCCCCTGCTGTCCAAAGGAACTGCATGTAAACTGCATAGGCTCTTGAGTCCCCATGTCCCTTTCTTTTGCTGTCATCGTGTTTTTGGAGTGACGGGAGCTCATACTACCAGATGCCTGTCGCGGCCCAGGGGCTGGAGAGCTTGGAACCCTCCCCGTCATGACGGCTCAGCCCCCCTCGACGCGTGGCGACATTGGAGACCTGTCAGCTGGTAGTCACTCGACAACACCATTGGCATGGAAACGATGTGGAGAAGTTAACTCTGCATGGACTACGGACAAAGTGTATATGGAAATCTCTTGGCATTGCACTACTGCAAAAAAAAACGAAAAAAAAAAAAAAAAGATATTATGACACGGGTGTATCTTCTAGGTACTCGTACAACTTTTTGTATCTGCTGTTCTATACCAGAAAACAATTTTGTTTTAATCTTACTATGCTTTTTAATGTTTAACTCACATTTCTTTTTCTTTTCTTTTTTTTTTATGGCCTTTGGTCATGCCTCAAATAATCCATTCCAAGTTGTATATTTTTGTTTTCCAATAAAATTTACAATTTACCCAGATTTTGAAGATTTGTCTAGTTTTTCTCTGCTATGACCGCCCACTCAGTGTAATGGATCCAATTTTCTTGAATTGAGGATGTTCCTTTTGATAACGTGCTCTGCTTGTAAACAAATCCACATGAAAGATATTTACCTAACTCAAGTGACCCTGTAAAATTCCCCAAGCACTGAAGTTCATCAGCCAATGGCCTCCTAGCTTTCAGATTAACCCATATCAAATCTATTACTGTACTTAAAATAAAAGCAGTGAGTGGGATCAAAGGTTTCTATTTTGAAGTGCTCACAATAGGACTTGACATTAGATTGCCTCTACTGTCCAGCCCCTGTGCCACCTGGTACATATCTGATCTTATTGGCTCAGCACCAGAGACAGTCTGCTTCCTGTCTGTCTTGGCGTAAACCGCAGTCAGATTATGGTACAGGTTTCAGGTTATTGTACATTGACGTAAATGGTATTGTACCCACTTAGTTTATCTTCATTTCTAAGTATTTGAGTTTGTTACAGTAGCTTGCGGAGACACTGTTATTTTGATGAATGATGAAATAAAGCTCTTAACTGTTGACCACCTTCATGCCTCATGTTCCTTTGTGTGCCGGCCTCCTGCCCAACCGCCTGACCTGCCGCCTAACTGGCAAGTCATTCAGGAACAGGGCCCAGTCAGCAGACTAGAAGAATGACTGTATTGTATTCCTGTCTCTCTGGTAGTTCTTTGTGTCAGTACTTCTTTGTGTCAGTACTATCAGATAGCACATTTACATTGCACAGCAATGCAAGCCTAGAAAGTATAGACAATAGGATAGCAGTGAGTGGCGTAAATTGCGAAAGGAATTTATGTTCAGATGTCAGAGTGAAACTGGATTCTGATAGAAGTCATTTACAAATCAGTTGTTTTATCTGATTTCAGATGATTCTTGGTCCCCCCATCAGTGGCAAAAACGGACAAAAGTAGAGTGAGGTCAGAAATGGTCATGACATAACTAAACACCAAACATCCCTGTTTTCTCTGCAAGTATCTCCTTTAACAGAAGAGGGTCACACAGGAGCACCCTCTTGACATACAGTGTAAACAACCTCAATTCTTTCCTCTGAAGAATGTAGTTCCCATGTAGCCTAGCAACATGGCAGAACCTTCAGGACTGCTCCCAGAGAGAGATCTCAGTGGGCTCTGGATGATGGTGTTTAGTTCTAGTTCACAGTGTGTGCTCTTAACAGCACCTATCTACATCACTCAGCTGCCTTCTGAGGGAAGAAGAACCCATAGAAGCAACTAATATGCCACTGGAGACAGGAACTTGAGGGAGGTGTGCTTTCTGTAGGCCCATTTCAGAGGATCACTCAGAAAATAGTGTAATGTATGGTATAGGGCAACTGGTTAGCATACATGGTTTTGTGTATGATTTTATGGGATGACACATTTATAAGAAGTGTATGATGCAACAACAACAAAATACATGTATCATAATAGGTTCGTGTATTTATGATTTAGATGTTAGATAGTTGGAAGTTGGGGATAAAGGAAGAATATCACTATAGCATTTGTGGTGGCCTGTTATGTAGTCAGCTGTGAGCTGCATATCTGCATGTCTCACAAATTATGACCAATAGATAGCCATGCCATAATTCAAAACACCATGACATATTTCCATTGTGATACATGAATAGGGATTTTGACACATTTGTGAATTCTAAACATATACTGTATGTCATCATAAAGGAACCTACAACTATTGGACTATAAAACATTGTGAAATGCTCCTAACTGACCATCTAGGTTCAACCTGAATTTGACCAAAAGCTAAATATAGACCTACACACTGGATGCTTGCTGAAAAATTGATCAATTGTGAGGTTGCTAGTGGTAACAGTCACAGGCCAATAGTGTGTGTCTGTAACTGGAGCTCTGGGTCCAAACAGTAGACGCTCCAAACAGACGACTGCTAGAGAGTAGGAAAATGGCCCCAGGAAAAACTAAAGACATATCCAAAGGTACCAAAATAACAAAAGAAGATGATAGATCTGACCAAAAGGTGAGTGACTGTTTAATTTGTGTCATCATCATACACAAACTTGACATTTCTCTGTACTCCTTTTCTATGTAAGTGTGGACAGACAAGACAGTATTGCCCACTGTTGTTGCCTTCATTTTGAAAAGCAAATATTGCTGCACCATCTCCATGGTCAACACATCACACCCATGTCTTTCTATGTGCAGGGGAATGTCAAACCAGACCTGTGTGACCGAGGAGGCTGGTGGATGGGAACACTCAAAGTAAGTAGATCAAAACAAAGCCTCACAATCTCAAACTGGTGCTTTCAAACACAAACACTTTCAAAATACCTTTTTATCATCAAGCTCGATCCAGTTCCATGGTCATCGCTGATATTGCTGCCAATGACACTTGGGCCCTCTCTAGGACACGCCCATCCCAGGCAGCTACCACATCCGGGACTTCCTTGAGGAGGCACGTCTGAACCCGGTGGGGAAGACGTATGGCTTCAAGGCTCGGGGCAGGGAGATTCAGCTGCTGTATGTGCGTAAGGGAGACTTGCTGCTGCCTGGTGCCTACAGCTTCACAGACTCCACCCAGGAAGCGCTCCTTCGCAAGACCAGCTACTCCTTCAAGACCTGCCCTCGTCCCCTTAACTACACCCTGGGCATTAGGGACAAGGTGGGGCAAGACAGGGCCTGGGAGGAGGCTCTGGGGTAGTGTGGATGGAGGAGGTGAAAGTGGAAGGAGAGAAGGGTAAAGGGAAGCGTGTATGGAATGCTCAACACATCCATAATGTATGAGTGTATTACTGTTTGAATATCAAATTTATTTTTCCCCAAATATCAGAGACTTGAAACTATTTGTTTCTGAATGTTTTGCAATAAGCCCAGAGAAGGTGAGACAAAAACGTAAAATATGTAAGGAAATGTTGCCAAGTAATATTTGGATTGTGCTACTTTATCCTGGGATAGTCTTAATCTGAAATGCATCTATTCTAGGAGATAGACCTTTCACCTTGTCACTACAATGTGATAGACAAGCCAGTGCCCAAGACACCTTGCAAGTAAGATTCAGTCCAACAATCCATTTGGTACATTTACATTTACATGTCTGTCAGTACATTCACAGTATCCATCACACACAGTTAGATCATCCGTTAAGTCACAGCAAGATGGCATCCTCTGAATCATAACTTCAGCCCACTGAATCATCCTCTTCACATCTGCTCCATTTTTGCTCTTATGGAAACATCAACCTGCTCTCTCATTTTCAGTGCCTCCCTTATGTCTGGCCCATTCTTCTACCTTCCTGCTCTCTCCTCTCTTTCTCTCCTCTCTCTCTCATGATTGTCTTTCTTCTTTCCTTGCAGGCATGGAATATTCCGTTCAGCAGTTCAGCGTGTCAGCTTTCTTCCTGTGAGTATCTAGTCACCAGTACTTGGGACTAAAACCTCTTCCACTGTGAAACATGCTCTGTACAGTATTCAGGTTGGGTGGTTGACTTCTATTTGATGAGCTAAGCTCCAGAAATTATGGGTTGTTACTATTGGTCTGTTGAGACCTCCTTGATGGTCTTTTTGATGTTATTTGGTTGACTGACTGACAACTTAGTTTGCAGCATGCAGAAGCTGTGAGTTCAGAGTGCGTACTTGATGGACATTTGAGCCATGTTGGCAGCTGCCTAGTATTGACAGAGAAGGAAGGGAGTCAAGAAATCTCAAGGCTGTAATTACCACAACATTGGGAGCTGTTTTTTGTTTTTAGTGGTGTCATGACTAGTCTTAGACAAGTTTATGGTCAAAGGTTAAACAGCTAAACAAATCCTGTGGTGTTTCTATCACGTGGGAGCCATGTAACCCACTGTCTGGCTTGAGGAAGAGGCAGGGTTCAAATATAACCAACAGTCAAAGGTCATAGTCTTGAGGGTTCACACTTGGAGAAGAGAAGGTTGGCCATAGTTGAAACACTTACATTGAAATTGGAATGAAAGAATTTCAGTTTTTCTGAGAATTGCTAACTCCGAATATGAACTTCATTTCCCACACATTCTCTCAGAAATATCTTCATGGCTTAGGGGGTTGAAAAAACAAATAGAGAAGGATTGTTTTTTGTTTGTGTGAGTACTGACTTGACTTAATTTTTCTGTCCTCGGGCCGTTACTTGTCCCAGATTGGTTGGTCCAATGTCTGGTGCACGTGCTGCAACTCACAATAATTTTTTTTCTTTCTTATTCCTTTATGACGAGTCTAGTGGACTAAAACAATCGACTGTATAAATAATCTCTATTGTTAGTTTGTCTGACGTGACCTCCTTGTCAAAGTTCCTGGTAGACCAGCCGGAGCACGTGGTGTTTCCATGAAAATAGCTAAGCACGGGGTGCTGCCGCTTGGCTCGCTGACACCCATAATTAATCAAAGGTCAAAGGTTCATGAGGCATTTGCGGCAGAGGCCAGTTTTCTGTGCCACAGCCCGGGAATGTGGCACTCTGTCAGTGTGGAAGCAAAGTAGGCCACCTTGCACACGGAGGCAGATATCTGCCACGCCATGCCATCTCATGGGGGAGGGGAGGAGAGAGAGAGAGAGAGAGAGAGAGAGAGAGAGAGAGAGAGAGAGAGAGAGAGAGAGAGAGAGAGAGAGAGAGAGAGAGAGAGAGAGAGAGAGAGAGAGAGAGAGAGAGAGAGAGAGAGAGAGAGAGAGAGAGAGAGAGAGAGAGAGAGAGAGGGAGAGAGAGAGAGAGGAGAGAGGGAGAGTGGAGAGGGAGAGGGAGAGGGAGAGGGAGAGGGAGAGGGAGAGGGAGAGGGAGAGGGAGAGGGAGAGGGAGAGGGAGAGGGACACAAACCGAGAAGGAGATAGAGAACTTCCCTCCCCTGTGTCCGCTTTAAAAGCTCCTGTGAAATACACCTGCATTAACACCTAACCACTGGGATCAGCTCCCACCAGGCTGGGCCAGGAAGGCAAGCAGACAGACAGGTAGACAGACAGATAGATAGATAGACAGTCAGACATACTACACAAGACAGATAGAAGTGGATTGAAAGGTGAGCTGGCATATATGGAGCAGGAAACCCAGAGACAGGCAGAGAGAGACAGACACGCAAAAGAGGATCAAGTGAACTTGCCACCAGGACCAACTGTCACGTACTGCAATAACGCATGCCTGCCATTTCAAAAGTTCACAGAGGAGAAGGAAAATCAGTTTTTTGCCATTTTTTTCATGTTTTTCTTTCTATAGTCAGGAAGTACAAGTGAAGTGAAGAGTTATTGGCACAAAGCTGTCTGACATAAAAAAAGCACTTTATCACGAGGAAGGAGAGAGTTAAGGCGTTGGGGAGGAGGGAGAGGAGGAAGAGGGGAGGGACTGTTCTATTTCAGTCTCGCTGGTGAATATTATGTGTGTTAGTGGGTAGGGGAGATGAGTGGTAACCTATGGTGAATTATATCTAGTCTAAAGCAGTTACAGTAACAAGAGCCAGATAACTTACTACACCATGCCATGTACAGTATGTACAGTGTGACCAATGCAGTAATTATATGGCTCATTGTCCAGTCTTGTGCAGTTGTATTTGCCTGTATATTTATAACAAGTAGCCTAGTCAGTCAAATTTTGGAATAATCAGTCTAACATAGTTTGGTATGTGCGCTCGTGTGTGTGTGTGTGTGTGATTTGTTATTTCTGTCTTTAGAGGGAAGGACCTGCTCCAGGACACTACAATCCAAAGTCCAGCCCAACCAACAGTATAACTTCCTGTTTTAGGTCCACCTTGCCCCGCCTACACAGTGTGCGCTCAGTGAGTGTGAATCATATCCAATCACAGTCTACCACACCATCCACGACAGTGTAGTTATTTTAGGCTGTGAAGCTCCAGCGCTGCTTAAGGCCTTTTATGTTACATTGAAAAAGGGTATACTTCTACATGGATGTCTTTTTTTCATTGTGTGTGTGTGTGTGTTTCCGGCAGAGGACCCCCGGACCAGGGACCTACGAGCCATCCTGGCTGATGGGCCATCGTCTAGGAACAGAGGCCAACATGGCCCGAGCCCACGGCCTCTTCTTCCGCAGCGTGTTCTAGCACTGCATCTCCCAGAAACACCCTGTCCTACTCTGACTACCTAATTCGCTCTCCCTCACTGACTGACAGATTGCATGTGACACAGGGTGATGTTGTTTATTTTTCCTTTCAGTAAAAAAAAAAGCCTGTGTGCCTGAAAGAGAAGAGATTTTAGAGTTTGATTTCTTCGACAAACGCCTGCCTCATGGCAGCGACACACACGTCTTTTATCCTGCCAAGGGCACATGGCGAAAGGCATTAGATTTGCCCCATCTGATTTTGTGACACAAAGCAGGGAGGCATAATGATGTTATCTGCAACACAGAGTACTTACGTTTATCCAAGTGCCTACTTTGGTCGTACTCTCACTCCCTCCCTCCTCTCTCTGTTTATCTCAGCCTCTTGTCCATTCTCTCTCTAATTCCCCTTCACTGTTTCTCTACCTCTCTCTCCCCCCATCCTTCCCCCTTTCTCTCTCACCTGCTCTCCTCTATCTTCTCTCTCTCTCTCTCTCTCTCTCTCTCTCTCTCTCTCTCTCTCTCTCTCTCTCTCTCTCTCTCTCTCTCTCTCTCTCTCTCTCTCTCTCTCTGTCTGCTGGCAGTCAGGCTGTTATGCCTCTCCACTATCTGGGCCCTGCTATGCACTCATGAGGGGGAATGTAGCTCAGTCATCCATCACATGCACATGGCATGCTGCACACTCAGATAACACATCTGACATTATGCACAAGGGGACTGTGGCAATAAAATGACTATTCTTATCGCTGTACAATGCATACGCTATCCAACAAGCAAAACAAAGCCTGCAAATAGTGTCAGTCAGGTTCCACATACACGGCCACAGACTCGATAGGATCGAACTCAAGGATACAGAGAGGCTTTTCATGTTTGGCTGAGACACACGATGAGTGTGAACCATTTTTAACTTGGTTATCTTTTGAGGTACATCTTGTATCACCTGTTTTGAGGCACATGAATGGTTTCCTCCACATAGGTTCACAACCTCTGCCTCCTACTCTTTTAACACACACTCCCAAGCGTTATCCCAGGCACAGAGAGTGGCCTCGCATTGAATCCCTCGGCACTTGGCCAGGCTGAAGACTGGTTCAAGTGCTTCAAGAGCACCGCTCTCATTCCACCATGTTATTCTGCAGGAGACAAAGGATACACTGACATCATGAGAGATAGGGAGGGAGGAAGGGAGAGAGGGAGAGGGAGAGAGAGAGACAGACCCAGGACCTAGAGGATGGGCTTCTTGAGCTGTGTGCTATCTAAATGCAACAACACATGGCAGGGGTCATTACCAGTCCCTTGTAATCTCTCCCCATCTACCCACACACACACATCTAGCCACACACACACATCTAACCACACACACACATCTACACCCACACGCACCCACACACACATACATCAACATACACACATTGCTAAGGCCCCCTGAACTGTGTTGATCTCAGACATATGCCTTATATTGACGGCTTAACACCCTCCATCTCCCAGACCAGCCATGAACCAAAGCCTGATCCATTTCCCTTTCTCACACGAACAGACACACACGTATACACAAATGCATGCAAACTCTGCACAAACATACAGACACACACACATACACACACACACACACACACACACACACACACACACACACACACACACACAGTAGCCTCATCAGTGAGGGGAAGGATGACGTCAGTGTAACTAGATGATCTCTCTCCCCAAAAGACTGAATAATGACTGTGAAATCAGGCAAAGCATAGGCAGGCTAAAAGCAACACATCCGCTGACACGCACATTCATTAAAATGATGAAATCCTTTCTTTTTTTTCAATTGAAATACAGGCTTTAGAAAAAAAAGCTCAAAGCTTAACGAGTATATGTGTGTGTCTGTCTGTATGTCTATGTATGTTTTGTGTGTGTGTGTGTATGTGGACGGGGGGGGGGATGTCATTTGACACTTCTGCTGCTGGACAGGCCCAGCAGTAGATACAACCCAAACATGAACCCTTTGTTTCCGCAAACGCTTAATGGATTCAGCTGAAAGTCACAAAGCCACAACCAGTGACAATGCTGCTCTTTGGTAGCTTTCCCCAGTCACACACCCTCGCCCTAAGCCTGCAGGACAGATAGGTTGGCCCAACTCTACCGGAGATCCAATTAGTGAGTGATTCAGGGACACATGTTGTGAAAGAGTTTCACAATTATCCAAACCTTGAGCATGTTTTTAGATCAGGCATGTACAAACACAACCTAATTTGTCACCAACTCAAGGTTGACAAACATACAACACCACACACAAGGCAACCATTGTCTCATTCACAGAACATTTGAAACAAAATGGATGACAAGTCAAAGCCAATGTTAATCCTAACCACAACAGTGCTACGGGGTTACATTTTGTGAAATTCCAGCCGACTCAAAAGAGCCCTGTGGACAGTAACATAGTTAGAGGCGCTGTCACGGCCTTCACACACTGCCCCCCTCAGCAGGAACCACTTGTCCTCTTTCTGCCTCCTACACCCTGACGATGAGTAGTGGCTAGCGGAATCCAGCAGGGCAGCGTGACACCAAACCGGGTGACCGGGTGTCCTTTTACCCAGCCATTGACAGGCACGATGGCGCGACATAACGGTTCTATTAAATGACATATAAAAGTTTAATGCAGTTGAATGGGCCTCTGTTAGCGAACACGGGGTCATTGTTTTTCCCTGTGATGGGGCTGGCATGATGTGGAGGCTGTGGGCCGCGGACCAAGGGCTGTTTTCCAGTGCGATCAGGTGAGGTGGATTGATGAGACGTGACACGGGGGCACTGAGGCTGCTGAGAGATCTAACCTCATCAGGCCTTGTTATCTCGTCAGTGTGAGACGGCGCTGTGGAGGGGGAGACCAGCGCTGTGGAGGGAGAGACCGGCGCTGTGGAAGGGGAGACCAGCACTGTGGAGGGGGAGACCAGCGCTGTGGAGGGGGAGACCGGCACTGTGGAGGGGGGAGACCGGCGCTGTGGAGGGGGAGACCAGCACTGTGGAGGGGGAGACCAGCGCTGTGGAGGGGGAGACCGGCACTGTGGAGGGGGAGACCGGCGCTGTGGAAGGGGAGACCAGCGCTGTGGAGGGAGAGACCAGCGCTGTGGAGGGAGAGACCGGCACTGTGGAGGGGGAGACCAGCGCTGTGGAGGGAGAGACCGGCGCTGTAGAGGGGGAGACCAGCGCTGTGGAGGGAGAGACCAGCGCTGTGGAGGGAGAGACCGGCGCTGTAGAGGGGGAGACCAGCGCTGTGGAGGGAGAGACCAGCGCTGTGGAGGGAGAGACCGGCGCTGTAGAGGGGGAGACCAGCGCTGTGGAGGGAGAGACCAGCGCTGTGGAGGGAGAGACCGGCGCTGTAGAGGGGGAGACCAGCGCTGTGGAGGGAGAGCCCGGCGCTGTGGAGGAAGAGACCGGCGCTGTAGAGGGGGAGACCAGCGCTGTGGATTGTTTCGGCGGAGTGTGTCAGTCTGGAGAGAGCTCTTAAAATATACTTTGTTCTCATACAAACTTCTTTTTTTTTTATCTCGGTCCTCGGTACACCCTGCCCTGCATGTTCTCAGATGTTTCCATCTTCAAACTCGTTCAAATGAATTGGCCGTTCAGCAGAAGCCTGATAACAACACATTCATTTGAATCAGGTGTGCTGGAAGAGGGAAACATCCAAACCATGCAGGGCAGGGGGTCGCAAGGACCAAGATTAAGAAAGGCTGTACGAGCAGGGTTATGAATTAGCTCCATGGTTCAGACTTATCACCTTGTTTGTATTTTCGGATCACCACAGGTGACCAATAGTCCCCCCCTGGCAGCTGCCCCATTGGCGAACAAGGCCCTTTCCTACTGTTACTCTCTTGTGGTCTGCTACCAGTAAATGCCTTCCTTGTCCTAAATGCCAGCCCACATTCTGTAGTTGGCCATTAGCCCTGGCATGTCCTGCCCTCTGCCACTCTCCTATTTACCTCCAAAAGATCCCCGTCCAACACCCAACTAATCAGTCACACCATTTTATTGAGGGGTGCAGGCTTATCGTGGATGTAACTGGGCCTGGAAACACGATATCTGACCCCAACACACTCCCAAGCGAAGCACCACTGCACTCCACGGAGTTGAGGTGAAGCTGGTGGCCTAGCTACCTGGGGGGTAACCAGAGAGCAGCTCCAGGGTCGAGTGGCATCCCAATGACGCAGAGCTGACCCACTCTGCAGACCCACTCAGCCGCCGTCACCTACCTGCTCAGGGGAGTTGACTCACCTTTGGGAGCCCTTTGGATGGCGCACGGTCGTATCTATAAAACACACACACACACTTTGTATTGTATTAATTTAGCTGATTTTCATCCCAACCGTACCACACACAGACACGTCTAGTCCAAGTGTGTACCTCAGACTGAGAAGCACCGTGCACTGAGAGCTACAGTACGAGTAAGGTCACGTTTTGTTGCCGAGCTGTGTTATGACGGCCTTTAGTTCTAGAGCCTTCTGTTAAAAGCAATAAGAAATGGAATGATGTGACCCTGAAATCTCTCGATCTGCAGTCAAATGCTCAACCAGTGTGTAAAAACGATCTTTATCAGTTTGTACATATTGTAGTCGGTGAATCGAAAGGCCAGAGACGCTTGGTGTTCGTCCCTGGCTTGGGAACCACAATTCACCTTAGGTTAGATTCTCAGGGAGATAATTGACTCGTTAATATCTGACTCCAATTTTAAGACACGTGCACAAGTGCGTTACCTGTAACCTCGAGCGCTAAACAGTTAATGACATGAAACTCTGACGTAGGTAAAAATCGTCTGCTTGATCAGAGCACCGACCCTAAAGTATGCGTGTTCACTAAACAGTCATTTATCTCTACTATAATATAGATTTAACCATAGTCGACCTAGTAGGATATGTAATCGATCACTCAGAGGCCCCGGTAAATTCCTTCGGAGCGTGGAGATCCACTGTAAGTGACTCAGAGGCCTTAAGTTAAAACCTACTCAAAAGTCTATGTTTATAATCAGTTAGCCGCATCAACCAGACTAGATCTAAGTTTTCACCGCCGTAGCCTGATAGATACGTTTCAAAGAGAACAAGTAACGTCAAAATGCACACATTAATAGTTTATTATCTAAATAGCAAGATAATCAATACAATGATAATGAAATATCATCAAATACAAAACATACCTTCAGAGCAATGGTTAACAAAGGTATGTCACAATGAAGACTAGGCGCCTAACACACCGGAGCTGTATCGTAAACCAAACTCGAAGTGATTGGTAAAACTTCTTCCTATATACACCCAAACCTGACTAAAGTGGGGACACCGGTCACATGACTGAAAAGTAGTCTAAACGCATACAAATTCAAATTGGATCATTAATCAAGGCTACAGTAGACAAAGTGGTTCCCTTGCAAGACAGGGGAATATGTTAAACACATGTTGGTCTGCTGTAGGCACAAACTCTGTAAACCCTGTACATGTACATGTTACAGTATTACAATTATTACAAGCATGTAATACATAAAATAAGAAACAAAAGCATATCAAACATGACATTAAAAGCTGTTTAGAACCTTATTTTCAAGAACACAACTTTTAATGATAATTTCAGAGTCTTCCTCTGTCCACCTTCCTCTTCAACTGTTGAGACCACCTCTCCAGAGGTGTGTCATTAAGGTGTGATTGTCATTTTCGCATTCATGTAAATCAACGACTGTCCCAGACGAGTGTCTGGGTGACCAGTGACAAAGGGGCTGCCAAAACAGCCCTACAATATCACAGAAGCCTCCACAACTGGAGGGGCAGCATGACACAGCTCAACAACCAAACAGGGCTCTACAACCAAACAGGACCTTTATCTTACTGTTCTCAGTCTGAGGTACACACTTGGACTGGACGCGTGTGTGTGCGTGGCTAATTATTCAGAGCAGGCCCGGGCGATGAATGAAGCTGGCCTGAGCCCTTCATCAGCTGATGTCATCTTGAGAGGCTTTGCTACAGGCGAAGCCATTCATCGTCCTGTCACCAGTCCTGTCACGACCTTACCCCAGCACCACTGTTATAGATCACTCCTCGTCGGCCGGGACCACGCCGTTCGTCTGCCACACCGGCGGACGCCACACACAGACACACACACACCCACACACACTGCAGCTAATGAGGAAGAGAATAGAGGGAGAGAGATAGAGAGCAAGGAGGCTCAGGAGAGAGTGCAGGTAAAGATAGATGTCGGAGGGGAATGGTGGCAGGGATAAATGATGTCAGCATTAGTCAATGTGTGGATTGGCTCCCTGGGTTGTGGTGTGGAGAATGGGTCTACACTGAGAAGAGAGGGAGGAATTTGAACGTTCATGTTCACCTGGGTGTGTGTGTGAAGGGGTTAATGAACAGGGTTTGTGAGTTGGGGTGGGATTCTTCCCATAACAAAAATCAATTCACACCAGAGAACCATTGATTACAGCAGGCTTCTACCACACAGGGTGACAGCTGACATCAAACAGACTCTGTCAAGACCATAAAGGTGCACAACAGGGGTATTATCTGCCTGTGTGTGTCTGGGACTTTGTATGTGTGTCCGTGTGCGTGTTTCTCGGCAGACTAGATA
Source organism: Hypomesus transpacificus (assembly GCF_021917145.1). Classification (NCBI taxonomy): domain Eukaryota; kingdom Metazoa; phylum Chordata; class Actinopteri; order Osmeriformes; family Osmeridae; genus Hypomesus; species Hypomesus transpacificus. Next base: position 13,124,546 of record NC_061070.1, read on the forward strand.
TTTCTCCGCTTCCCCTTTGCTACTCAAACAAGGCAAGGCTGCTAGGCAACCAAGCCACATCACATCACATCAGGCAGGCGGGGAGCAGAGAGAGAGAGCGAGAGAAAAGGAGAGAGAGAGGGAGGGCGAGAGAGAGAGAGAGACAGTGAGAGGAGTGAGTTGGTTGGGAGGCAGAAACAGCCCTGGCAGTATTACATAAGCTCTCAGCTCCAGTCCCACTCCTCATATTAACATGGTTAGGCACTCGGAAGTGATGTCCATTAGCCACAAATCACAAGAAAGACGAAGACACACGTGAAGCTGGGGTTTGGGTTTCAAAACATTGTTTATGGGAAGAATTATGGGTGAATTAGTAAAAAAACGCAGAAAAAACACTGAAAAAAACACTCAAACACACAGGATGAATCACTTACAGTACAAACCGACCAGTGATTTTCAACACCACAGATGGAGTTATTTCAACCACACGCACATACACACAGTACATATAGGTCTCAGTGACGTGGAATGAGTCAATGGTTGGACATGATTTGAAATGGAACGATATAATAACAGAATCCCTGAGAGAACAGGTGCAAAGTCCAGACATCAGTGAGTATGTGTGCATGTGTGTGTCGTGTGTACGTGTATTAGATCTCATGGTGTGGTGTGTGTGTGTGTGTGTGGGGGCGGGGAGTGTGTGTATGAGCATGTGCAAGAGAGAGACGGAGATCAAAGAGAGAGGAACAGAGAAAGAAAGAGTTGGTATGGTACGTGCTTGTGTGATTCAAAGGAATCAGTGTTTGTGTGTGTGTGTGTGCATGTGTTAATGTATGTATGCATGTGCAAGTGAATATGCTAATGTAAGACATGCATCCCAGCCAGATTGCCTCCAGCCCCCCTTCTCCACCCCCAACCCCATCTAGAAATACCCATCTCCATTCACCCACCCGCTTCCACCCCCCAACTCCATGCCCATCCATCCACCCACCCCCATCCCCTATCCTCCACTGGCCGGGCCCTCCTCCTCCTCTTCCTCCTCCTCCCCCCTGCTCAGAGCTCACGGGGGATGATGGAGAAGGGCCGTATGGGGCAGGAGGCCTCCAGCTCCAGAGCGGTCAGGAAGCAGTCGGGGGCCTGGCTGCTGCCCTGGGCCTGCAGGGCCTCCCCCAGGCCGCTCCACGCCTCGTGGGCCGTGCTCTGGGCCTGCACGGCGTCTCGCAGGACCTTCTCCCCCAGGCCCGCCCGCCCCGTCTGCACCAGCAGCTGACCCTGAGGGGAAGGGCAGGGTGTCAGTCTGGAGCACAGAATATTCGGCAACTGGCCCAGTTTGGGAAAGGGTTCGTGGGCGGTTGGGGGGGTTGTCTCAAGAGTAAATAAGACAGGAAATGGGTACTGATGTTTCTCTTCATTGTTTTCTTCACCACCCAACCGTATGTTGTTGTTTACAAAGGACGCTCTGACCAGAACAATTGGAGAGAAGATTATAAAGGCTAGAGAGAGCTTTGGCTTTGTGTTGCAGATAAAGACCCTGGTGAACCCTGCCTTGGACAAACATTACGTGTCAGGGAAGGCCCCACATGCACACATGCAGACATTACAAATAAAAACACGCACGCACACACACACACAAAAAGACACACACAGGGACTGCCACGTCCAGCATCTTACAGAGATGAGTTGTTGCTAGTTAAACCTCTTATTGGTCCAAACAGTTCATTTGCACTGACGTGTTTGGTGATTCGAGCCAGGGGCCCTCCCAAAGAGGAGGGTGTGTGCATGCCATGAAGAGCTTACCCGTGTGTGGGTCAGTGTGTGTCTGGGTGGGTCTGTGTGTCTGTGTGTGTATTTGTCTATGTTTGTGTGTGTGTATTTGTCCGTGTGTGTATCTGTGTATATGTGTGTGTATGTGTGAGCGGGAGTCGGGGCGTAGTGCAAGCGAGAGAGGACAGTGTGTGCATGAGTAGATGGAATTGTGTGTGCAGCTGTGACAGTGTGTGTGTGTGTGCTGCTGTGACACAGTGTGTGTGTAGGTGTGTGTGTGGGTGTGTGTGTGTGTGTGAGGGGGCAGTGGTCAGCGCAGCGTGACATGTCTCTTTGGCGCTTCTCTCAGTGTGTGTCTCCAGAGTCCAGCAGGATAGAGGCTCACGCAACTGACCAACGGCATGAAGCCCAGAGATGTCACACACACACACACACACACACACACATGGCCTTCGGAGCGCGAGCTTGCCTGAGGTCAGACAGACGAGTCTTGTTATGCAGGCTCTGCTCACAAGCTTTAGATTAATTGGGCTGAAATTCACCGAGCTGTCTGGGGGCTCTGACGCAGCCTCCAATGAGAATGCACCCTCTGTCTCTCAGTCCCCCCCCCCCCCCTCTCTCTTTCTCTCTCTCTCTCTCTCTCTCTCTCTCTCTCTCTCTCTCTCTCTCTCTCTCTCTCTCTCCCTCTCCCTCTCCCTCTCCCTCTCCCTCTCCCTCTCTCCCTCCCTCCCTCCCTCCCTCCCTCTGTCTCTCTCTGCTCATCTCTCTCTTTGCCCTTCCTCTACCATACCCCCTCCATCATTCCTCTCTTCTTCTATGGACCAGAGACAGAGCGATCTAAGGTGGAGCGCAGAAAAACGAAGACGCGCGTTACAAGTGCGTGCGCGAACTGCTCCGGTATTGTCGAGGCTTGAACATCCTCTCTGATGTATTCTCTGTCATCCCTGTGGCTTCCTGTCAGCAGCGGCTTACACAGCGAGAGTGATGGGAGAGCTACTCTGGAGACACTCTGCTGGGTTACATTCTTCAACCCCAACTGGCCTAAATACGCGCCATCACAGATGGACCACCTTCACTCGCACATGCACACACACACACACGCATGCACGCACACAAACACACACACGCAAACACATACGTCTTCCCTCCGGACTGCTGTTCCTCTGTACCAATCACACTGCTGGTAACCACGGAAAACTCCTCTGGTCAGGTCAATAGTTCAATCAAATAAACACCCGGACCTCAGACTACAGAGGTAAACATGGGCAGGGAGAGTCAGAGACAGACACAGAACGCCGGACAGGGAGTTACAGACAGACCAGCACACACACGCATACACACACACACACACACACACAGCAGAAGGCAGATAGTCAGGTCGAGTGCCCATTTGGTCGTGTGCTTGACCCAGCCCTGACCCCATGACCGGCCCCTGCCAAGGGTAGCTGTGTCCGGGCAGTGCCCCCAGAGGCCGAGAGGATGGCCCCAACCTGAACCTTCTAATCCCATCAACACGAGGGTGTTATCCCAGCCCTGGTCATCCCTCCCTGGGAGGAGCTACACTGACAAACCTGACTGTCAGGTCTCCATGCCCGTGTAGCTGGTTTTATATTGCCCAAACAACCACAAAGATGTCACTTGACCCTTGATCAACTGGAAGAGAGGTCAACTGGGCCATGTATGCTGGAATCTTGCGTTTTTTTGACCCGGGGTTTACTTAGAGAAAGAATGATTTAAGGAAAGTTGAATGAAAATTACATGTTATAAGATTTACATTTACTTTTAGTCATATAGCGGACGCTCTTATCCAGAGCGACTTACAGTAAGTACAGGGACATTCACCCCGAGGCAAGTAGGGTAACCGCTCAGCCATCTGACCCCCTATAATAATAACTAATAACTAATAAGATAAAATTAATGAAATCAATTACAAGGCAAACATGTTTCAAAATGAAGGTATTAAATCTTCCCCAGTCTACCGTGCTTATTGCAAATGGGAGAGAGAAACTGCAGGAAGAAGAGAGCGAGGAGAAGTAGCAGCTTGAGAGGAGAAGCTAGAGAACAAAGCTCTACATTCCCCTTTGTACCCAACCATCATCTTGTAAGAACAACCAATCAGACCACATCCAATCACTTATCGACATGAGTACCAATACAACAGGAAGTCACACGAAGAGGTGTCCAGAAATGCAAGATTAGCATATGAGAGGTGGGGGCAGGTTGTCTCCCAGCCTACACCTGCCCCTCACCTTGGTTCTGCCCCTGCTCTAAGCTCTGGTTCTGGTTCAACCCCTATCCTGGGCGCAGACCCTGGTTCTAACCTAGCTGTGGCCCTACTCCTGAAAGTCTCTCAGCTCAGCACCGCCCAAGATAGAAGAGACTTTACGACAGTCAATAACAAATACACTAATCCAATCAGTCACCACCACACCCACCATTTAGATATGGAGAGAAGGAGGAGAGAGCTGAAGATGGAAGTTGCGTGTGAGAGGGGAATGGATGGAGAGAGAGAAGGTAGAGGAAAGAGATGAAGAAGAAGAATTGCAAGGAGAGTGGGAGAGAGAAAGAGACTAGAGAGAAGAAAAGATGAGCACATATGGGCGTTGCTTTCTATCTCCCCCTGTCTTTTTCTCTCTTTGTATCTCTCTCTCTCGCTCTCTCTCTGTCTTTCCGGTTATCAGAGGGCTTGCTCAATAGAATATATTTCCCTGGTTGCTAGGCAATCCCATAAAGCGCGGAGAAGAAGCGAAGTGTTATAAATAATGTATTTGCATTATCTAATCAGCTGGCGCCACCCCCATCCAGGGAGGGAGATAGAGAGACAAAGAGACAGACAGAGAGAGAGAGAGAGAGAGAGAGAGAGAGAGAGAGAGAGAGAGAGAGAGAGAGAGAGAGAGAGAGAGAGAGAGAGAGAGAGAGAGAAGGACAGAAAGAAAAAGAGAGAAAGAGAAATAGAGGTAAAGACATGGGGGAGACATTTGATAGTTTGAACTGCGATTAATTCTCTAAGTCTTTATGTGTGTGTATGAATGTTCAGTATGAGTGAACATGCATGCATTTGAGAGACACCGATGAAGACATTCTGTATCAGTGTGTGAGCGGAGCCTCCCAAGTGTGTGTGTGTTGGTGTGCATGTATGTGTGTGTGTGTGTGTCTGAGTCACAGCAGCCTGTATGGAGCACAGAGCAGAGGTGATGGAATGTGGAGGATGTTGAGAGTGGTTGGAATCATTTAACAGTACAGCCAAGAGGGAGGATAGGCTAGGCAGGGCCAGGCAAGGCCACAGCTCTCTCTGCATACACACATGTGCACACACACAGATACAGGCACACACACACACACAAACACACACACACAAACTCCACTGGCTTCCCAGCCATCCTCCACCCTCCCCTTCCTGGCCAAAAATACCCCAACCAGCTGGTCACGGCTATGACTCACTGCTCACACTACAGCCTCTCATATCACACACACACACACACCACACACACAAACAGCGTGCCACACTGTGCACACATACAGAAAGTGATTGAGAGAGGGAGTACAAACTCTTTTGTGCGTCCAAAAAGTGAGAAAGTGATGCATTATTCATGACATGGATGGGGTTCGACATACTGTATCTCTACCAGACTGCCTCCTCCCAGGCTCCTGGGCTTAACTGGGCTGGGCTGGGTGAGACTGGGCTGAGTTTAAACTGGGCTAGGCTGGGCTTGGTTTGCTTAGCCTGTGCTGGTTTAGACTGGGCTGGCTATGTTAAACTGGGCTAGACTGAGCTTACCTGGGCTGGTCTTGCCTGGAATAAGTTAGCCTGGGGCTAGGCTGGGTTGGGATGAACTGGATTGCACAATAGACGCATTGTTGCTAGGGTTAGGTAGGCCGGGCTCAGAGAAGTGAGGGGCAGCTGGGAGGGAGCTCCCTCACACACTCTGGGATCTGAATGCCTACGCCCTCGTCAGAGATAACAGGGCCGAGGAACACATGGACATCAGGATGGGACACACTCCAAATGACACGCTGTTCCACTTCCACAGCAGGACAGACACACACCCTGGCACGCACTCATAGGAGTCTTCCACAGGCACGTATATGCACACACGCACACACACACGCACGCACATCTGTCCTGCGACTGGCCCGTAGATAAACAGTGTGCCAGCTGGCCGTGTTTCAAATCCTCACCCCTAGGGACTGATACTCCCACTGGCCAAATATGGAAGAGAGCACTTCTCTCCTACCCCATGGGGACGATGTGCACACACACACACGGTACGTACACACACAGATGCACACACACACTCGAGTCAGGCGCTGGCCTTATGTGGTAAAACTGTGGCCAGAAGCATTTACCGGTGCACGAGTGATCTATGGTCACTATGGCGATGGGAGTCTGTGTGCGGAAGAGTGGGAGTCTTGGATTCGAGGAATATCCCTCCGTGGTCTCTCTTAACCATGACAACAGGGAGAGGTCAGAGGGGAAAGCTGTTGTGGTTAATCTAGAGGATCAGCAGGAGGATGAGAAGAGAGGAAGAGAGAGGGCAATCTCAGGAGCGAAGGAGTGGAAGAGAGATTTCAACAGAAGAGTGTGTTGTGTGTGTGCATGTGTGTGTGCGTGTGTGTGAGAGAGAGACAGAGAGATAGAGTGAGAGAAAGAGAGATAGAGACAGAGAGATAGAGACTGAGAGAAAGACAGACAGAAAAAGAGACAAAGAGAGAGAGAGAGAGAGAGAGAGAGAGAGAGAGAGAGAGAGAGAGAGAGAGAGAGAGAGTGAGAGAGAGAGAGAGAGAGAGAGAGAGAGAGAGATCAGTCCAGATGGGAGGAGTGAGAGAGAGTGGGAGGGCCAGATCTGAAGAGGGCAGAGAAGGGTGAATTTGTCAGTTTGTCTTCATCTGAGGCTCTTTAAGGACAATACCCATTTTGGACCCTTCTTTATTAGCAACAGACAGGGACGTGTCATAGTCTAGGTGCATGTGCGCATGTGTGTGTGTGTGTGCGTACGCATTTACCTCCACCAAGACTGTGTCTTTCACAGAGTCTCTGCGTGACCATGCATGATGTACGTGTTGATGGCGGTGTGTGTTAGTGTGTTTGTGTGTGAGGGCCTCTCACCAGGTGCACCAGGATGCTGATTCCGGTGGGGTGGATGGCCAGGGCCTCGTCGTACAGCCCCTTTGCCTCGTCCAAGTTCCCCCGGAGGTGGGCCAGTCGGCCCCGCAGCAGCAGCACGCTGGGGGAGGCCGGGAACAGGGAGCCTGCCTCCACCATGCAGCACTGGGCCTCCTTCCCACGCCCCTCCGCCAGGAACAGCTCCCCTACCGAGAGAGAGAGAGCGAGAGAGAGAGCGAGAGCGAGAGAGAGAGCGAGAGAGAGAGAGTAGGGAGGTAGAGATAAAGAGGGAGAGAGAGAGAGAGAGAGAGAGAGAGAGAGGGGGTGGAGAGAGGGTGGAGGGAGGGAGAGGTGGGGGCAGTGAAAGGATGGGAGAAAGAGTGAAGAGAGAAGAGAATCATTGGCGCAAAGCCTGTTTGACGTGATTCGTTTAGTGGTATTTAAGGAAGAGACACAGTAGGACCAGAAAAAAAAGGCATTCCTATGCCTGCTAATGCTGTGTTGTTCACATCATTATCTTGAGCGTAACACATTGTAAAGGGAGAACACACACACACAAACACAAACACAGAGACAGAGGGCCAGCCAGAATGCAGTGCCTGGGAAGTAATGAGCCTGTTGCCTAAATAAGGGCATTGCAAGCTGGCTGCTTCAGCTTCTGCTGGGGCCCAAGACAAACCCCAGGCCAACACACATAAGCACCACATGGGCCAATCACAGGCCAGTCCCAGGATTGCCTACTGCACCCTCCCTCTGGTCAGCGAGGACCAATGGTCACCGGAGTCAGCGAGAGTGCCGTCGCTTGGGAGGACTGGACTGGACAGTGATTGACTATGAAAAAACTTGTCAGATGGCCACAAGCCTGCATACAGCTCTTGTTAGTGTGCGTGCGTGCATGTAAAACACACAGGAGATTCCGTAATCGTTCTATGAACCACTAACACAAATGAAAAGCAATTTATGACAAGCATTTTCGTTTAAGGGGAAAACAGATCCAGTTACATAAACTGGTTTTTCCTGTTCTTCAACTAGAGCTTACATAGAATTTCAGAATAACTGGAATTCACGGGTGTCTGTGAATGTGTGTCTACTCTGTGGTTTGTCATCAGTTTCATGGTTGTGGATCTGCATGTGTGTGAGCGGGCCTGCGTGTGTGTGTGTGTCTGCTTATGTGTGTGTCCTGCTATTTGGGTGATGAGGATGTGAGATTGGAGGCAGGAAGTGACCCGCGACAGAAGGAATGCAGGAAAAGAAAGGAGAGGAGGGGAAAAGGAGAGGAGGAGGAGAGGAGACTGCTGGCCCAGGGAAGGAGACACACCCCTAGGTCACACAGTCCAGTCCAGTCCCTGAACCCTGGCTGTCTCTGGCCTGGGTAAGGAGCACCATCTTTTCAGGCTTGATTCCGAATATTCTCAGCAGGGAGCTGTTTAGGGTCACGGGTTCATTGGCAAAAATAACCTCCTATTAAAATCTGGCCCAGGGGACACAACCCCATGTCAAACACTGGTAAGTTGATTGCTGCTCGGTGCAGTATGTTAACCCACTCCCCGGTCCTGTCCACTGGTGTTTGGGGTGTACATTCCCTTGTTCCCTCGTTCCCTCCTCTCACCTGCCTGCAGCCAGATGCGCTCCAGGGTGGTCCAGATGTAGGCGGGGCCGTGGCGCTGGGCGGAGCTGATGGCCGACACCTCTGACATGGCCTGCTCCAATCGAGAGGCTGCTACTGAAGGGCTGCTCTGAGAACCTGAGCAAGAGAGTGCGGTTAGACAGAGAGCACACACACACACCTATACACCAACTCTCTAGAACACACATTGCCAATAATGTATTGTAAAAGGCCCGGTGTAAGACTCCACACAAAACAAATACAAACCAGTACAATCTCAGTTTTTCAGATACAACATATCAATGACACACCTCTATTTATCTACAACATTTGTCTAGTTAGCGCGCCGTGGTGCGTAGTGTACACTAGCTGGGGCAGCGGGCAGCGTAGAAGGTTACCAGTGTCTGCCTCTAGGAAGTCAGGCAGGTAGAGGTGAACGAGGCTGGTCTTGCGTATGGTCGGTGGTGGAGGCTCTGCTGGTGGTACACTACTGTTGTCATCCCCCTCGCTGTAACAGTACACCACAGCTAATCAATAAACCACATACTAGACATCCCCCACTGACCACACACACAAACACCCACACCCACATACATACACAAAATCAATTTCAGTAATGGTTGCTGTAATGGACTTGGGCAGGCAGAGAAGAGAGAGAGAGACACACACACACACACTAACATGCTTAACAGACAAAAAGAACTTGTGTAACGATTTGATATGCTTGCACATAAACACACACAAACCTCTATGTCAACTTATCACAGACACACACACCTGACACGGTTCACGTCGTATCGTTGTTGCCATAGCTGCAGCATGTCTTCACAGGTCTGAAGGGCAACACTCGGCCCAAACAGAGCCTCCTCCAGCTTCGCCTTAGTAAACAGCAGACTGGAGCAACCACACACAGACATGGACACACACACACACAAGTACACACAAACATACACACCTCATTTCAAAATATAATATAATACACTGGATATACAACAATGTCAGCCCCCCAGCAGCTCAAACCCATGCTCCATAGATGTGATCCTGATCAGTGTGTATCACGCCTGGCATCCTGTCCTGTCTATGGTCAGGCCTCGCTGGTGTGGGCACCAAGGATGACAATGTGTGATGTACTGTCGGAGAATCGGTGGAACAGCAGCTCTGCTCCACAAAGGGACCACGGTGCTAGAGTTGTGTGTGTGTGTGTGTGAAGGTGTGTGTAGGCGTGTGTAGGTGTGTGTAGGTGTGTGTGCGCGCGCCAGAGGGGCTTCTCAGAAGAGGCACTCTGTCAGGGGCATCACTCATCCATGAGCACTGAGAGAGAGAGAGAGAGAGAGAGAGAGAGAGAGAGAGAGAGAGAGAGAGAGACAGAGAGAGAACAAGCAAGAGAGAGAGCGAGAAAGAGAGAAAAGCAAGAGAGAGAGAGAGAGAGAGAGAGAGAGAGAGAGAGAGACCCTAAATCTGACGCCTGTCCGCCTGTCCGCTCCTCAGTGTACGGCTCCTGCAATTATTCTGCAATCTCCTGTCAGAGAGAGAGAGAGAGGAAGCGAGGGCGAGATGGAGGGAGAGTTGGATCAATAGCGCAGCGAGATGGGCCGCGCCGGGGGACAAACTCCTGGTGAAATGTGGCTCGTTACCGGCTCAGGGGTGGGGGCCTGTGGGGGGAGGAAGAAGGAATGAAGAAAAGAGAGAAAAAGACAGAAGGAGAACGAGAGGGGGGGGGGAGTGGGTTGAGGGGGGTTTCCTGCTGGATTGTCTGACAGGAGGATGACAACCGCTGCTGAGGGATTGGGCGTTAAGGACACGGCTGTCGGGCGTGTTTGTGTGTGGTTTTGCGTCTGCTAGCTAGCGGGTGCTGTTTAGAGGTGTTGTGTGTGTGAAACTGGGTGTGAAACCGTGTGTTGAGGTGTTGTTCTGTTGGTTATTTGCAGGCATCCTGTACAGTATGAGAGGAGAGGAGTGATGCTACTAGAGGGAAGTTGCCCTGGAGTTCTCCGTTTTCAACTTGAATTCCAGTTTGACGTCGACTTACACTGACATTCAGTTGCAGATACAGTGCGACTGACGTAACGTACCTATGCCAACGCCCCCACCCCCCCTTCCCCTATATCTTTCCATCTCACCCTCTTATCCCTTTCTCTGCACATCTCGCAATTGGTTCTGCTATCTCGGATGTCGTCCGATATTTTCGCATGCCTCTGTTTCTTTCACTCTCACTCTCTCTCCCCGGCACCTGACTTTCCTCTGTGGGTCTCCGTCATGCGAGGTGAGTGTTGCTGTTGAGGCAGCAGGTGAGCAGGCTGCTGAGGTAACCCTCTTTCCTGCCAGCAGCTCGGAGCCCTGCTCTAAACTCCATATATAAATAGAACATAACGCTCACTTGAAAAAGTGGCCCATCTATTACTCATGGCTCACTCCCACAGAGAAGTGGACTCACTCCACACACACACACACACACGCGCAAAAACACGCTTATACATGCATGCACACACACACACGCACGCACGCTCACTTGCTTGTTCTGCAACATCCCGTCAGATGAATGCAGAATCAAAGGCTGGGATTAATCATTCTCTTTAGTACAAACTGCAGCACCATGCTCACACTTTGTCTCTCTCTCTCTCTTCCTATTTCTCTCAACCCCTCCATCTTTCCCTCCCTCCATCTTTCCCTCCCTCAAACCTTCCCTCTTTCTCTATAACCTCCCATCCCTCTCTTTCAAACTCTCCCTCTCTCAAACCCTCCCCCTCTCTCAAATCCTCTATTCCCATGTCTTCCTCTATCCTCCCTTCCCCCTCTCCTCTCCGCTCTTCTTCTCTCCTCTCAGCTGCCTCTATAGAATCCCTTTCCACATTGACATGCATGCCTGTTTACTGCCTGATTACAATTTCAAAGAAAAAAGAGAGACGGAGAGATTGAGATAAAGAGGGGGAGAGAACGGCAGGGAAAGGGAGAGCGAGAGAACTGAGGGAATGAACAAGTATTCCTTGCGCTTCAACACGTTGACAGTCTGCAACGGCTGTGGCGCAGAGATCCCATTGCTAACAAGCATCGCAAGCACATAGCACACACACATACACACTCTCAAGCGCACAGAGAAAGAGATATATAGAGAGAGAGAGCACACATAAACAGAACGCCGTCTGGGGATACCTAGAATCCAACGCTGCCCTATTCATCTCCTGACACAAACACGCTCCAAACACGCTCCAAACACGCTCCAAACACGCTCCAAACACGCTCACACAGACAAACATGAGCACGCTTCCCTGATCAGGACGTGCCATGCTCTCCCTTTCTCGATAACAACGGCCTGGAACAACAACTGATGTTGACTGCTCTACCCATATGACCTCATGGTTACCGGGGTGATGGGGATTCCTAGTGCAGAGTGGGCTGTGATTGGCTGAGCACAGCAAATAGCTCTTAAATGGGTCAAAGCAGTCAAGTGTCTCAATGGAGGAGCCGCGATTTGTGTTTTTGTGTTTTGCTTGTGTATGTGTGTGTGTGTGTGGTCTGGGAGTGAGAAAGAGTTAGAAACAGAGAGAGAGAGTAAGACACAGAGAGAGTCAGAGACGTGGAGGTAGAGAGAGAAAGCCATATGACCATTTCCAACGCGACCAAAGATGTAAATAATCCTCAATGAAATGCAAAAAGGAACATTTGCTTTTTCTCCAACTCCACATCTCATCACTTCCTCCATCCCTCCCTTCCTCCTTTCTCGACCGGGTCCTCTGAGTTCCAAGCTGTTTTCTCTGGCTGCTTGTGCTCCTTCCTCTCCCCGCTTGAAGACCGTGGAGTCCAACAGTGACCCCAAATGGCCACGCAGTGAAATGTGTATCTGGGTGCTCGTCAAATGATTGGGAAGTAATCGGGTAAAGTGGCAGCGAAACAAACACTCGTATTTATAATAACAGCGCTGGTAACAAACAGTGACAGATAGCGATGCACGTTGAATGATTCTGAATAGCAAGGCAACCGAAACATCCGTATGGATGCATTTGAGTGAGTGTGTGTGTGTGTGTGTGTATGAGTGCAGTATGTGTCTGTTTGTCTGTACAACATCGTTGGGTCGAGCAGCACACAGTGGGAGCCCAGTGCGTCGTGTGTGAGGGTGGAAGCAACGCAATGCAGACACCCGGTTTGGCACGTCTAAATAAGGAGTGTGTGTGTGTGTGACCCTGTACTGCGGTGCGGAGACATCCTATCCCCACCGAGAGGTCTAGGTCTGGAGTTGAGTCTTACAGCACCTGGCTAGGTGACACACCCCCCCCCGGGGCTAGTCTTACACAGTCACACACACACACACACACACACAAGTGAGGAAGGCGAGAGGGTGTCACAGAAGCATGCCCACTCGCCACTGATTGACTGGGACTGTGCCGGGGCCACCTGGCACGGCGTCGACCACGCCGACAAAACGAACCAGCCGTGACAAGAAGTGGACAGATAGTGGTGGTTCTCTCTCACGGTATCTGAAGTGGGTCAAGAAAGACAACGAGAGGGAACTGTCTGTGTGACGGGAGTGGAGGCGAGGAGCGCGTATGTGGGTGTCCTACTTGAAGTTGTCGGGGTGCTGGCTGAGGGCCAGGGTGAGGGTGTCCAGGGCGTGCCGGAGGTGCTTCTGGGCGCTGAGGAGAAGGGCCAACAGGTGGAGGGAGTGCAGGTCGTCCCCACGCAGAGACAGCGCCGCCTGCAGAGGTTCCATGGCTGCCGCTAGCTGCACACACACACACGCAGGCACACACACACACACAGTGCCAGGATAGAAACTCCAATAACGACACAGTGACCACAACAGAAAATGGAGGACATAATGTAGGGCAGTGCGGAGTGAGGAGTGTGTGTGTGGGTGTGTTTGCTGACCTGTCTAACGAGAGCCAGCTGGAGGGACAGATAGAGAGCTATCTGAGGATCCTGGGGGTCCAGTGCATGAGCTCTGTGGTGGAGAGGAGAGACAGTGACTGATAATGCTGAAGAACACACACACACACAGACACACACACAACTGAAGGTTTACTCGCATCATTTATGCAGCCACAAACACACAAGGTTAGGGTTAGACATGAGCTGCTGTAGAGAGGGAGGGGGGCACCTACTTGTGGAGAGCTTGTAGTGCTCGTTTGTTGAACTCATCCCGGTCAGCTTTCAGGGTGGCTGGAGAGAGAGAGACAGGAGGGAGGGAGAGAGAGAGAGAGAGAGAGAGAGAGAGGGGAGAGAGAGAGAGAGAGACAGAGAGAGGGAGAGAGAGAGGGGGATTAAGGTTTAGACAGAATCATAATCCATCCCCAGTGTAATAACATCCTTTACGTAAAGCCTACACAACTCACATTCAGTTAGACAACTCTTACCAGTGTCTCATATCATATTCATAGGCGGGTGTCAGTCAACTTTGCTATTATATAGATACTGTATAAGGGTGGTGGTGTATTCTTAACAAAGGTTCTCAAACTGTGAGGTACAACTATGGGAGGGGTGGGGGGGGGGGGATGATTGCAGGGGGCCGGAGGAGACACAATATGAAGTATATGACTATAGGTTGAGGATCGGATTATTCCGGGGGGGGGGGGGGGGGGTCTGTCTACTTGTAAAAGAGTGGCAGCTTGGAGTGGGACGTCTCGGGGGGGTATTTGAGTGTGTGTGTGTGTGTGTGTGTGTGGGGGGGCTCCCTCACCGTCAGAAGCCTGCAGGCTGCAGCACAGGCCCAGGGCCAGGTAGGCTCTGGGGAGGAACTCTGCAGCCTCCTCCCCCATCAACACTACCCTCTGGGACAGGGCCTCCGCCTCCTCCAGCTGACACACACACACACACACAGGCATGTACACACACACACACATACACACACACACAGGCATGTACACACACACACACATACACACACACACAGGCATGTACACACACGCACATGCAGACATACACACACACATTAAAAAAGGGGTTATCATTCCAGACTTGGATCTGATTGACTGTAATTGTGTAAGCGACTGTTGAGCACCACAACAGTGAGACAGTGTATGAGACAATGTGTTGATCGATGACATTGTCTGAAGGCTGAATCAATGCTATCGAATGGTGTGACAACGCTGGTGTGGGTTACAGCGGGGCCAGATGAAGTAGATTCAGTTGAAGGGCAGCCCAGTGCTAGTTGAAGGACAGAACACACACACACACTTTCTAATAAACACAAACTCGGCCAGCTGCCGGCAGGGTGTGTCGGAGCTGAGCAGAGGTAAAACTATGTCGCTCTGTGTGGTATGTGGGGAGGGGGGGGCGGGAGTGGGGCTTGGTGGGGGGGGGGGGGTGGGTCATCAGCAGAAACAGCAGGACAGCTGCTGCCAAAACCCCCCCCCACCATCCTACATCCTTCACTTTCTCTGACATATTTTTTCCTCTTCTCTCCCTCTCCCACCCTCTCTTTCTCTCTGTCCGTCCCTGTAGGAAGTCAGACCTGAGCCACCACGGGAAGCCCCTGCAGGGTTGATCATGCAGACCCTGACCCCTGGATCTGACAGGGATTAGGACCTCTGCCCTGTGAACATCCACCACATAGCCTCCCATGCCGCCTCCCATACGCCAGCTGTGGATGGGTGGAGCCCCGAGGGTCAAAGGCCTCCCAATCTCTCCATTCACCAGCCACAATCCTGCAGATCCTAGAAGTCATGGTATGGGTGGCTTCTCTCTCTCTCTCTTTCTCTCTCTCTCTCTGGGGTCGGATAATGGTGGCTCCAGCTTTATGTAATGCTGTGCACTATGGCCATAGTGTCCTATTGTGATTACGGCTGTAAGCTCCTTACAGTCTCCAGCAGGCTATGATCTCTCCCGCTGCTGACAGATGTGCCTGGGCCATCGCTGTGCCCCCCTAATCTGACTCTCAACCACCATACTGGCCCTGCCAGGATCATCAACCCGCCACGAGCAGTGAGTGTGTGTGTCAGACTGTGTGTGTGTCAGAGTGTGTGTGTGGCGGGCGTCTAAATACTGTGAAAATGTAATGGAGTGCCCTGTAGAATTGTACATAAGCAAAACTGTTGCATTCCAAACGTTCTCATTCGTTTGCATGAACATGTTTCAACGTGAATTGTGTTCATAATGTGTACGTGTGTGTCCTCTTCACCCAGTGCAGCTGGCCGATGCAGACTTTGGCTGCCAACAGGGGCAGCGAGGGGTCCTCCGGCCTCATCCTGGTGCACTCTTTTAGCACAGACACAGCACCAACACCCTGGAATGCACACACACACGCGCGCACACCGAAAAGTCAGTGACACACAGAAAAAGAACAGCCACACACACCCTGACACATTGCTTCCTGCTTAAGCGCAGCACACCTGACAGACCACTCAGTGGTACAGAGGACACCAACAGCAAACACGCACACACACGCACGGTCACTGTTGCTGTTCGTATGCCCAGCTGGTCTACAGTGGAGATACACGGTACTGAAGATGGTTCATGTAGGTCAATCATAGATGCAGCACTCTCCGTTTTAACACACGCGCACACGCGCGCACACACACGCACACACGGCCCCTAAATAGAAGCGGATCTGACGACAGTGAGGCGGCCCCCCTCTCCTTCTAGGGAGCAGCCTATTTCTAGAACCTTCCATTGATCTGCAGTGTCACCCCACCCCGCAAGAGACATCCATTTTCCTGTTACACGCACTGCCACGCACACGCAGTCGCACACGGGCAGACACACACACACACAGCAACACACACTTCTCCGAGGCATCTGGCCCTGCGTCTGCCTACTATTCTGGCTCCTTCGAAGGATTCCAGATCTTTCTGTGTCAGGCTACTCATACTCATTAGCACGTCACTCATCAGGTTGCAGCTCTGGTTCAGTCAGCCCCATGAATATCCAGTAGAGTGCTTCCTTATATCCCTACTATGTGTGGCATATACCGGTAGTAGCACGGCTAACAGAAAATAGTTTGAAGGCCCTTTTAGGTACTTATGCCTGTTTTACATTGATTGGATTGACACTCACTAAGTGGTTAGGGTCCTCCGCCCTCCATTGTTGTCCAAATGAAGACCAAATCAGGTCTGTATCAGGCAGGTTGAACTGGCTAGACAGACAGTTGGAGTTTATGCTTATATATACCAGGAAGGGTTGTGCGGGTGTGTGTGTGTCTGCATGATCGTGCATGTGTGTGGGTGTGTGTCTGAGTGTGTGTGTGTGCGTGTGTGTGCATGCATGTGTGTGTGGTAGAATGAAATGTAGAGGTATGCGGATGATCTCACCTTCCCAGACGCCATGAGCGACAGGCCCAACTGGTGCCAGAGGTGGAACTCATTAAAGGAAAACTTCATGGCCCGCTCCAAACACTGGAGAACACACACACACACACAGCCGGGGTGAAACCACAAGACTGCTGTAGGCTCGGGAGGTTAAAGTTCAAGGGTTAAAGGTTGATTTGACTGGTTTTAACCAGTAGCCGGTGAGGATGTTAATGGGTAGGACACATCCATCCCTGACGTAGACAACAAGGCCAGAGGAACGACTGCATTTTCTTTTTTTAAAGGGAGAGTAAAAGTAGTAGAAAGATGGTGGGAGACATAATAATGTCCGACAGAAAAGGAGAGAAGGAATCGCAGACAGAGAGAGAGAGAGAGAGAGAGAGAGAGAGAGAGAGAGAGAGAGAGAGAGAGAGAGAGAGAGAGAGAGAGAGAGAGAGAGAGGCACGTAATCTAACTCAGAGGGCCCTGCAGGGGTGTTCATTAAAAAGTTGGCAAAGGCAAAGCTCTCCCCTAACCTCCCTCTCTGCCATTCCGAGTTGGCGCTCGCCCCTGTTCTCACCTCAGACAGCATGGCATACTGCCCCCTCCTGGCCATGCCGATGCTCAGCAGGTCGTACACCGAGGTGGCATCCTGCAGACTGGCCTCCCTCGCCTCCTTTTGGTCGGGCGCCCGGCTGATGACGGCGTCTCCGCTGGCCTGTAGGGGGAGATGGAGAGCAGGGGCTCTAAGGAGGGAAGCTTGTATAGACAGAAGGGAGGAAGTCAGAGAGCCTGGGGAGGGAAGGAAGGCACACCTGGAAGCCCTACTATAAACATGAGATGAGAGACAAGTGCTGCAGTTGTGCGGTTAAAGACTGTCTGAACCCGGGCTCAGTTAGGGCTTGTTATCTCTTACTTCTCAGCGTGATAAATGGTTGAAATGCTTGAGTCTCCCCGTGAATGAGTAAGACTAAAGACCCCTGCCCCAGGGCAAGCATGAACATGCATTCTGACTGTACCTAGGAACCCTCGTAGTGAGATGTCATCTTAGTCAGTGGATTAGCTGGAAGAGCGCAGGAGTGCAAGAAATGAGGCATGTGAGTTTCTCAAGAAAGACAGAGGAAGAGACAGAAAGAGAGATATAGCAAAATAGAAAGAGGGATAAAGAGAAAGAGGTAAAAGACAACCAGGCAGCCAGCCAGCCAGTCATCCAGAAAGACAGTCAGAAAGCCAGCCAGTCATCCAGAAAGACAGGCAGCCAACCAATCAGCCAGCCAGCCAGCCAGACAGCCAACCAGTCAGCCAGAAAGACAGACAGCAAACCAGTCAGCCAGACAGACAGCCAGCCAGTCATTCAGAAAGACAGACAGAAAGACAACCAGTCAACCAGTCAGCCAACCAGTCAGCCAACCAGTCAGTCAGCCAGCCAGCCAGCCAGGTCTCACCATGGATTCAGAGATGAGCAGCAGGAGCACGGCCTCCTCCACCACGTCCTGGGGGCAGAAGCAGCTGCGGGGAGACAGGAAACAGGAAGTGACACAAACACGTAAGAGCCCCATCCTGTGGGGAGATCACGGTGCAGTGTCCTGTTTCAGCCTCACCTGTAATACCAGCCCGACCACTCCTGGGGTATCACAGCACTCTCTCAAGTGTCCTGTGCGCACACGCACGCACACACACACACGCACGCACACACGCACACAGACACACGCACACAGACACACAAATGCATGCACACACACAAGGATACACACGCACGCCCAAACACACACACAGTGAGCCCTGCTCGGCCACACATACACACATCCAATAGGTTTCATCTTACCTCCACCCACTCTCCTCAACTATTTACAAGCTTTATCTTGGTACCTCGGTTTCATTCTGGGCACCTCCACCTTTACTGCTGTTCACTCTTACCTTCATCCCTCCTTGTCTCTGTCTCTGGTTCCTGGTTCCTTTAGCTGTCTTCCTATGCCTGTATGGTACAGGCTAACTACATTACAATTACAAGCCACTTTCTGGGTCCTGTTCTGACGTGCGCAAGACAAGACAGGGCAAACTGCAAACAAAAGCCATCCATTACCCCTAGCTGTTTTCCTGTCCTTAGTTCCAGCGGGAATGTCTTACCCTGACTCAACATGTACGACGATAAAAAATGCAATCATTTGGAGGGCAGAGCGAGAGAGAGAGAAAGAGGTAGAAAGAGAGAACTAGACGTACCCTTCGATGCTGTAGCGCTGGGGGGGTTTGGAGGAGGGGTAGATGGCATCTTTGGGGGCTGCGGAGCCCTCTCTGTGGAGCCAAGCGGAGGGTGGGGGGCCGGAGGGGGCCCAGTAGCTGTCCTCACTGACCGAGCTGAGCAACACCTCTGCCAGCTTCCTCGTTGCACCCTGACACACATTCCACATGTACTAGGTCCGACCACGTGCAATGCCATGTCAAGTAATGTCATATTCGTAATACTTCCTCGTAATATATATATATAAATATTGTGTGTACGTGCGTGTGTGTGTGTATGAGGGGGGGTGGGGGGTGGGGGGGGTGAGCACCTTTCTGAATTGTTGGGAGCCTCGAGACTCGACTACCCTGAGGACCCTCCGGAGCTGATGGGCTCCCTGAGCCAGGTGACTAAAACACACACACACACACACACAAGCACATTGCAGTATAAAGTCACATAAACGTTGGAACACAAAGAATAGGATACAGAAACAGACTGTGGTGTGAACAAGGCTAGTATGTGGGTATAGAAAACACAGAAAGGTAGATAACTGATGTGGCAGATGTCAGATAGGGTTGACACGGTTTTTCCGTTACTCTGTGGTGTTTAGACTGCTCTCCCTCTGCTGCCGAGGCTACAGTTTACAGTAGAATAAGTAACTACTGCAATACATGATCTACAATCACTGCAGCACTGGACCCACAGACTAGTTTTATGAAGAGCCAACACTGACACCTGCTGGACACAAAACTAAACTGCCGCAGAAATACCCCATTTTAGTCTCGGTAATATCCATAACATTAGTACCTATCATAGCTTAAAAGTGACATCCATAGCTATAACTATGCTATATATCGGTTACTACGACTAAAACATAAGCTAAAGACTGACCCTCTGTGCAGCAGACACAGGTAGGCACTCTGGAGTGCTGCCTGTTGGAAGAAGCCCAGGTCCATGTCCAACGGTGGAGGAGCCAGGCTGGCCTTGGCCATCTTGGAGCCAGGAGTGACCACAGCCTGCCAACCCACGCCAGGAGGAGGGTGGAGCAGTAAATACATGCTGCCTTCTACTGCCAAGTCTACTATCATTATCACTCACACCAACCAATTTTACGGTGAGTGAGGTAAGACAGCTACAAATGTACACACACACTTTGTCAAGCTCCTGCAGGTATAGGAGGGAGGCATCGCAGGCCTTTAGGTAGCAGGACAGACACTCCTCTTCCCTCTCCGACAGACGGACACGAGAAGCACCGGAGGAAGACTGGTGATCCAGAGACAGACCTGAGAGAGAGAGAGAGAGAGAGAGAGAGAGAGAGAGAGAGAGAGAGAGAGAGAGAGAGAGAGAGAGAGAGAGAGAGAGAGAGAGAGAGAGAGAGAGAGAGAGAGAGAGAGAGAGAGAGACACTGTCACTGAAATGCAAAAGCCTGTGGCAGAGCGTTAGCTGGCCTAGTGTAGATAACATGTCCTGTGTATGGGAGAGTGAGCCAGGCAGGACCATAGACACATGTCTATGGAGGGGAAGTAGGTTACTGGTATAAACAAATAGAGAGCTGAGACCTCCTAGACAGCAGGAAGGGAGGACAGGACAGGAACAGGGCCAGATGCCAGCCACAATCACATAAACCCAATGGACAAGACATCAACCAAATATTCCCATCTCGTATCTTTCTCAAAACAATATGCACTGCACTTAGCACAGAAAACCTGAGGGTGCAAGAACTGTACAATGTCATAACACTCACATTCTCCAATTTCAGCAAATCTGTATAATTCCCACTGTGTTGCAACACACTTTCCTAAACTAAATTCCTCACTGGATTAAGCTCATTTCTTCTTTCACTTGGCAAATCCCTATTTGCAAGTGTTTAGTGTTTACAATGTCTAATGTGTATTGCTTGGTACAAATGATTACAATCTGAAATGATTCTATCATTTTTGAATTGGATAGTAAGCAAATGGGAGTGTCCTTCTGCTGAAGGAATGATGACATAAGTAAACAAATCCATCAGCCCCGGACCAGACAAGCTGAGGATGACATCCTGCCATCAACCAGGAAGTGGCGAGTCTAATGGTGATGATAAGGATTTATATTCAATTATGGCATGGAGGGTTGCTGCCGCGGACAATGCCTTGTTACACTCAACTGAACCTGGTGTGCTGTGGTGAGAGGAACCATGTGTGTTCCTCTCAGGTCACATGACAGACAAAGTCAAGTGATTATGTTCGCTGGAAGAGGAACTTTTTTAAGTCACTATTATGCTCCCTCAGAGCAGATGTGTGTGCGCTAGTGTCTGTCTGTGTGATTGGAAAAATCTCACTTTACTAACCATGCCAACAAGTCAGAAGAGTGACAACCATCACCCTTGAATAAGTATCTGAATGGAAAACTACCTAAAACAACCAACATTATTCCATCGCATCTATGTATAGAAGAGTCTTCTGAGAAACAGCAGTTCAAGGTCATTCTGAACCAGCTCCAATTTTAGTATGTCACCACCAAAAACCTGAACTCATTTTCCCTCAATTATAGGTGAAATAGAAATACACTATCAACCACCGCTCAATGGATCGGAACCAGCTTCATTCCCACATAGATGAGGTATGAAGATACTGATCTCCCCAATCAAGTTCTTCCAGAGGTTTCCCAGCCAGGCACATTGCAGTCCATTTCCCTGATTACATTTCTACAGCCAAGACAGGGTCACTGCTGGACCCATAGAAGGACATGGTCCTATTACGCTTATAATAACTTCTACCATGGGGATTAGTAACTAGATTATTAAGAACATTTATGCAGGGGTCTGTTCAAACATGGTGGTAACATGCCAGAAGGCTTGGGCTCCTGTTTGTCTAGTGGTTCATTTGTGTGTCCGTGTCCGTGTGCTTGTGTGTGTGTGTGTGTGTGAGAGAGAGAGAGAGAGGGAGAGAGAGAGAGAGAGAGAGAGAGAGAGAGAGAGAGAGAGAGAGAGAGAGAGAGAGAGAGAGAGAAGGGAGATGCCTTTTTAGTCAACCATCACCTTAACCTTGACCAGAATAGGAGAGAAAAAAACACTATGTGTCTTGGAATGACCCCCACCACCCCTCCCTTCAGGATACCAAGAATCAGTTACTTTCTCCCTCCAAGTCCCTCACAGAGATACATTCTGTAGTCCTCAGAATGGACCCTGTCTATTCATCCAGCTATGGGACACACTGTTCCTTTAGGGAATCTGTTTTGGCTTAAACAAATGGTCACGACACCATAACCACACACATTGAATATGATTTGCCTTAAAACCCCATTTGGGAGCGCTCGATGCGGCACCTTTGATGACGTAAGCCTCAGCGAGCAGGCGCAGGTGGTAGACAGGCTGCTCATCCCGTGTCAGCTCGTCGATGTCCACCCTGGCACACATTCCCTGGGCGTCACGGTAACGGCCCTGCACGTAGTGGACTTTGGCCATGAGAAGCAGAGCCTCGTTCAGATACCTGGGCTGTGGGGGCGCACACATACACCCCCCCCCACACACACACACACACACATGCGTGACAGACGTGAGATAGTGAGGCTTTGAGAAAGATGAGGGAAGATGTTTGAAGTGCTGTGTAGAGGGAGGAAAAGCCAAGAGAGGTGTAGACACTGACCCCTAGTCGACCCTTGCTCAAGACTGAGTTGAGGTGGCCCTTGGCCCGGCACAGTTTGGGCTGCGACTTGTCCATCAGGGCCGTGGAGCTCCGTAATAGGCTCACATTATCCAGTAAGCACTCCTCCAGCAGGGTCTCAGCCAATACCAGCGACCCATAGTCATCTGGAGGAAGGCAAACGAAGTTAGGACGCTGTAGACATACAAAGAGTAAAACTAATAGAGGGGGGGTCAGTACATGGGTTGATGACGGGAAAAGAGCACAGAGAGAAAGAAAGAGAGACAGAGAGAGAGAGAGAGAGAGAGAGAGAGAGAGAGAGAGAGAGAGAGAGAGAGAGAGAGAGAGAGAGAGAGAGAGAGAGAGAGAGAGAGAGAGAGAGAGAGAGAGAAAGAGAGCATAGGGTCAGAGGTCAGCTGAGTACAGTGCCAGTAAAGTCTTTCATAGCATCATTCCCCACCAGACTGAAGGCAGAGAGAAAACCAACGAGAGCAGGCAAAGTTTCAAGTCGTGGGATGGTAATAAAAATCACTTATGTACACATTCTCTATTAAGGGTCTTCCTGTTTGCTTCAGTACTCATTCCTTCCCTGTCTGTGGTGGCGTGATTCTGACGCCAGGCCTGAGACAGACTGTGACAAGTGTTTATCGTCTTGTTTATGTCCTAACGTATCTGACACTCCGTCATGTTTATTGGAATTTCTCCAACCGTGATTACCAGTGAGTAGGAGGTGGGAGGATAGCGCCAAATGCGTAGCCGGTAACTTTGCTAAATAGACTATCACTGTGTTTGAATCACGAGCTTCAAAGTTTCTTTTGTAATCTTTCACCCTTGACATTCACTGCAACCACTGGTTTTTATTGGCCAACTATGTCCCTCCACCCTGCAGAGTCAACTCTGGGCAAGTTAGGATTTAACTACATCACAAAGACCAGCATGCACGCACGCACGCACACACATTTATTTTAGTTTTCAGTTTTCAAGATAGTTCACCACCCATATCCTCATTGGTCATACGACATCTGATTTAGTCATTATTGACAGAACAACAGTGAAGCATCAAGGTCATGAGATTATCACCTTGCCTCATGTTTACCTTCACTGTACCAAGGTGAGGGAAGGATAGAGGGGAGTACATTACCCGCTTAACAGACAAGGTAAACACACACCCTAGTGCTGATAATGTGTTGGTGTGTGGAGTAGGAGAACCAATAGTATTGACATGTGCTGAACATGTCCAGTTCAACAGGAATTTTCTTTACAAAGCATGTGCAACACAAACATTGAGTTTCTATTTTTGGTATCATACACAAATCTTTACTTGAATGGAGACTAAATTGTAGGCAACCGCTGCAACGAAAATGTATACTATGTTGTAGTGCAGTTGCCAGTGCCTCTTGACAGTGAGTTTATAGTACAGTGCAAAGTCCATGCGGAACAGCAGTCTATTCAGAGAAACTTTAGGCACAACTTAAATTCAACAGGTGCACTATACACAACTCACCGTCATCGTGAATTCGTGCGGCTACGAGTTGCTCTATGAGGGCTGGTATCTTGTCCCACTGACATTCTGCTCGGTAGCGCTCAATCTCCGCTTCCAGTCGGTATTGTGAGAAGGAGACCCTGGATGCCATTCCCGCTCTGTCTCGGTGACTGTACTCTCCTGACACGATGGGAGTAACTGCGGACTACAAACGACCGGGGGAAAAAAATATTATGTGGACTTATCTACGAGCATGTGCGGCTGCCTCAGCCCATTCAATGCTCAAATATAAACGATTTGACTATTGAAGACTCTTTCAAACGTAATATATATATATATTATATTTTTTAAGAATTTCTTCGGAATGTAAAACGAGAATCAAATGTACAGGGCTACGGTGTAGTGAGATTTAAACTCATGCCTAATTTGAATAGCAATGATCTTGTCATTACGCATCTAATTTATCACTGATTCAAATCGTGTAATTCCGTCTATCGTTGTTGGGCCAACAAAACTATTTTCATAAAAAAACTTGTCAGACAAAAACAGTTGGGAAATAGAAAACAAAAGAATGTAATGACATAATAATATACCTACAATAATTTGACACAACACTTAATCGGTTAAGGCTTCAGGGGTTAAGGATTGCGAAGCTGAGGCTTCTTCGGTTAAGGCTTAGACCATACTCATTGGTATATGATGGGCTACTGTCAATATTTTGTGGAAATATTTCAAGTATGGCATGGTGACAAAAATCGCTTTGAATAGAATTGAATCTACAGGGAAGAGAATATTTGGCTTAGTCCTAGTTAGTCGCCGATGTCCTCAATCTTTCTCATTAACCCTGTTAATTGCTTAACTGGATCAATTACAGAGATAAGCGCTAATACTAGAGTGAATATGGATTTAATGTATGGCCTACGCATAAAACAGCTAAGTCCAATATTGGACTTTACACAATGTTTTATTTGAAATCATTAGGTTATAACTGCCAATGTTCAATACAAGTTGCTTGCCAACGGGCACTGATTAAAATAGGTTTAGCCTATTGGCTTATGAGGTTTGCACCTGCAGGAAGAAACTGGGTCATGCAGTCGGCATTTGTCGTTTTATACCAGTCAACTTGACTCAGTTACAAAGTAGCACTAAATCATTCACTTGTAACAATATAAAGTATTTTCTCAACCTGAGATACAAATCGGCGATAATAAACCTGAGCGCACTATTTGCTTAGGAAAGGGGCGGAGTATAATAAGCAGCACAAGACAAACAAAACGGTTCTTAATTTAAACGAAACAGTAACAGGGCAAAATACTGTACGCGTCAAAGAACAATGTGAAGAACAATATGACAACTACAATTACTATGTCAACAAGCATGAGCATTTGTCTTTAAAGTTTCGAGGCAAAAACTACCTTGACATAGTAGTAAAGCGCAACACATTGAGAGTCTTCCAACAGCTCAAGTTTTCACTCCAGTCCAGCTTATTAAGAAACTAGATAACAATAAGGTACAATGTATCCAAGTGTGGACTAGTTAATTATTTGATGCCAGCTTGTTACAATTGTAGCTAGATAACTAATCTCATTGTAGTCAGGGTAGACAACTACAAACAGCTACCACTGTACAACATGGTTCTACACACAGTACTGCTATTCCGATTAATGATAAAAGAACCTCAAGTCTTCGGAAAAGAGTTTTGGCGGCTTCATTTTCTCTATGAAAGCCTGACATTAGCTTGTTGGAAAGAAAAATAAAATATTAAACTGCAATGACATCAATGCGTGACTGTCAGCGTCAAGGTGGAATATGTTTTGTGAGTGGATTAATGGAGTGCACAGATTGGCTGGTAAAAAACTCTGACGCTTTCTGTAGACATCCAATCAGAAATAAGCTGTCGTGTCCATGAGTTGAAAGGTGATTACGGGAAGCAGCTCTGTCCAAAAATACTCAGAAAGCACGTAGTAGGAATCAACAGCAAGACGACTGTGGAAAGGTGAGTCTGTTATGTTCACGTTTAAAAAATAAATAAAGAATTCCCCTATTATGATCATGTAATTATAATCATAGTTACAAAGTGACGATTATCTAGAAAAGAAAGCCTCTCTGCTTGCTTAGAATGTTAATGCAACCACAGCTTTTCATCTGTAACAATCTCTAGCTTAGCTTAGTCGCTCTAGTTAGCTAACGGATGTTTTCTACATCTTGAAGCCTGTCAGCTACGATATCAAAATGATGATAAATTATTCTAAGCATTGTCAATCTTAGTACTGCGGCATATAATTGAGGAGGAATAAATTGTCACAGCTTTTTCAATATACAAGAACATATTGCTCAGGCAACATTTGAAACTAGATTTATTGGGATTTCAAACACAACCAGCATTTTTACATAAATATCTTTTTAAATTGTGTACGATGAACGTTTCGTATGTGTGTCTGCCTGTCACCTGCTGGTCTGTCCAGCTTCAGTATAAAACAATGGTGTCGATAAAAATGAGAGTCAGATGGAGAGTTTCCTGGTCCTGCCTGCTCCTGGTCTCCAGCTGTCTGCTATACGTCCATTCCGATGAGCAGCAACAGCAACCAGAGACCACAGAGGGTCACCATGCCCACCATGGCCTGGACAAAAACATGGTGCAGGACAAAGAGTGAGTACTCCAAAGTTGAATGCTCTCCTCTGATAAAGACCCGTTGAGCATATTTGCATGGAGCAGTGATCTTTGATCACTTTGTTTGCAGTATTTGTTACCCACCAAAGAAACATTGAAAACTTTAGTTCTGTTTACTTTGACTTTATACAAGGACAAACAGTTCGGTGACAGCAAATAAAGCAATTTAGTTGCATAACTTGACTTACCCATATTACAATATTGTTTACAAGGCAACACAAGCACTGACACCTGTCTCCTGTCTCCTGTGTCTCAGTCACATCATGGAGCATCTGGAGGGAGTGATAGACAAGCCAGAAAATGACATGTCCCCGCAGGAGCTCCAGCTGCACTACTTTAAAATGCACGACTACGATGGAAACAACCTGTTGGATGGCTTGGAGCTGGCCACAGCCATCTCACATGTTCACAAAGAGGTGTGTGTGTGTGTGTGTTGGACTCGTATGTTTGATAAATGCAAGCTTTGTCTTTTTAAATGATAAAATGTACACTAACCCATACACACCCTCTTGTTTGCTTTCAACCCCATCCTACAGGAGAGGGGAGAGGACAGCCAACCAATGAAAGAAGAGGACCTCATAAGCCTTATTGATGATGTTCTCAGGGATGATGATAAAAACGATGACGGCTACATAGACTATGCAGAGTTTGCGAAGTCGCTAGAATAAAGATGACACTGTTTGTATTCTCTGGGTACCAGCTCAGAACACACCTCACTCAACCACATGCCCCTTACTGACACTTCAGACACTCAATTACATTTACATTTAGTCATTTAGCAGACGCTCTTAACCAGAGTGACTTACAGTAAGTACAGGGACATTCCCCCGAGGCAAGTAGGGTGAAGTGCCTTGCCCAAGGACACAGCATCATTTGGCACGACCAGGGAATCGAACCAGCAACGTTCTGATCACTAGCCCGACTCCCTTACCACTCAGCCACCTGACCCCCAATTAACCAGTGGTGCAATGTTTGATCCGTCATGCTAGCAGTGGACAAATGGACAATTAGTACTCTGTCAAGTGGTTTAATCAGTAGCACCTCTGCCTTTTAATATAATGGACCAAAAGATGAATACAATTTTATTAATGGAGGTCAATCTTTAACTTTCCAAGTGACCTTTAGTATTGATCAAGAGGAAGGGTATTACAACCTGCGTAGCCTTTATGTACGACAGGCTAAAGTAGCAGATGTTAGGCTAACAATGTATTAGAAAGATTTGCCTTTTGACCCAATAGAGAATACTGTATTTGGGCAAGAAAACAAGTATATTTACATACTTTTCAGTAGCCTGAATGCACAACTTCAGTATGCTCACAAGGAGACTAAAACCTGAGATGAATCTGTTGGTACAGACTCTCCTTGTAAACCAGTGAGCCATGTTGTGCTTTATTTCTTCAGCACTGGAGTAAAACGTGACTCGCAGCACAGTAAGACCACTGGATAGTTAGCAGCATACTCAAGTTTATTTCATTTTACAAAAATATACACATACTGTAGAGTACAGGGTTCTGCTCTGGAGAGATTCATTTGAGCTGTTTGTTGAAGTGGTAACACCATGTGCACTCTTCTCTTGCGGTTGAGATACATGTCTGTTCAAGCCCAGAAAAAGTTCAAATGTTAGCTGATAAATTATTTGTTACAAGAGTTCTATTTTCATGCAGTGTTGCTTGCTTGGGTAATTGATAAATTCAGGTTATTGTATTGCAAGTGTGTTTATGATCCAACTGGGTTGTGTCTGTATATAATAAATGCATATGTGACAGTTCACTCTGGGTTCTACTTACAATGTTTTACATTTGTAAAAAAAAAAAAAGAAGACAGACAGACAGACATAGAAAGCTACCTGTTAGAAAGGAGGTACAGAGGTGGGAACAAGATACCGTTTCCTCACTGTCCATGCTCCTCCTATCACTGCACAGCTGCAATCAGCTCAAAGAAATAATCTAATCTAGAGTCCAGTTACCAACTGTATGTCTTGCGTCATCAGACCATCTGTATACAGTCAGATGTCAGTAGAGTTTCTCTAGCTCCAGTGAGAGGCAGGGTCTAGGGCAGGCATGGCAGCCAGGGAGAACACAGGCGTGGCAAGGTTGGTGGGCGGGGCTCCGATGGTCCTCAAGGAGTTGTACCACTCTTCTTGCTGGCGGGGGGGAGCCGGCTGAGGTGGGACTGTGGGGCATGGACACTGGTTGGCAGGACCCGGGTGGTGGGAGAAACCACCAGGGGGCAGCATGGATGCAAAGCGGGGGATGTGGGCCAGAGAGTGGGGGTAGTACTGCCGACCAACCCCTGTGGACTGCACACACATCCCCCCCAGCAGTGCCCCGTGCCCTGGCATCATGCCCATTGGCAGGAGCTTCTGGGATGCCCGCTCGTGTTTGCGCTGTTTGGCACGGCGGTTTTGGAACCATACCTGTTAAGCAAGACAAATATGTAATTTACTAAAAAACTAACAATAATGCAGTTTTCCTTTCTGTAAATCATGCATTGATCATTTATTTATAGATATTTGTATGTCTATAATTTCATAAGTAAATGCCATACTGTACACTGGCTGATGCTACAATATAAGACCTATGTGGCCATAAAAAATAGGTCTTTACTCACCTGTACACGTGCTTCATTGAGTTTGGTGAGGCGCGCCAGCTCTTCACGACAGTAGATGTCTGGGTAGTGGTTCTGTCCAAACGCCAGCTCCAGCTGCTCCAGCTGTTTGTGACTGAAGGTGGTGCGATGGCGTCTCCGGGTCAGGGGCGGGTGGACCCTGCCACCACGCCTACTCAGACCCACCACCTGCACCCGGTCACACAAGCCTTTTCTGGCTGGCTCTCCAATGTCTAAGAAGAGAAAGAACTGAATTTGAAAGGCTCCTGGCATTCACTGAATGGGATTAAAAAAGGGGTTGTTTCCTGGCTGGACTTTTCTGTCTACAGGTCCTCCAAGCCTACTTGTGTTTCCCAGATAGCCATCACATAAGAAATGGCTTACATTTGTAAGAGCAAATTTCACTGATGACTGTCCCTTCAGAAAGAGGGATTATAATGAGTTTGTGGTTCCCACCAACATGGGGCAACCTAATAGCAAGGAGGCTTTGCTGTCCAAATTCAATCTTGTGTGACAGAGATACCAGAGACTGAGGGATCAGACCAAGCTTAGGTCAACAATGACCAACAAAGTGACTAATTAAAAAAATTGGTTGACCATGCTGACAAGCATTGTTTACATTACTGTGGTACTATAGGAGACCCGTTGCAGGAGATCCCTGAAAACTATGACTTAGTACCAGAATGCTATTTTTAAATAGTTTTCAGTAAAACCTAACAATTGTAATATATTTTATTACAATGCTCATGTGGCATTAATAAATTGTGTTCATTTTAATCTCCCATAGTAAAAACCTACAGCTATATAAAAATAAATGCTATTTGCAGGTTAACCTGTTTCGATTGATACAGCACGTAACGGAACAGTAAGTGATTCATTTGCAAAAAGTAAGTTCTTGTCAAAAAGAAACAGTTTGACTCACCTACACTGGAGCTGACTTTGGCTGTGTCAGGATACATGTCAGCACAGGTGTGGAGGCTGTTCTCTGTGTCCTCTGATAGCTTTCCCTGGGCCATGTCCCTGTGCTCTGGTCACTTGTGCTCTGGGATGTGACAGTCAGCAGCACTGTGTCCTCATGGAGACAACACCATGACATCACATTCCTAATCCCACACGCCCACCCACCTACCTGCTTTACACCTTTACCCAATCTACCTGTCTGTCTGTCTGTCTCTGTCTGTCTTCCTCCATCCATCTGTCTGTCTGTCTGTCTGTCTCTGTCTGTTTTCCTCCATCTGTCTGTCTGTCTGTCTGTCTGTCTTCCTCCATCCATCTGTCTGTCTGTCTCTGTCTGTTTTCCTCCATCTGTCTCTCTGTCTCTGTCTGTTTTCCTCCATCTGTCTGTCTGTCTGTCTGTCTGTCTGTCTGTCTGTCTGTCTGTCTGTCTGTCTGTCTGTCTGTCTGTCTGTCTGTCTGTCTGTCTGTCTGTCTGTCTGTCTGGCCCCCGGGCTGAGCTCTGACAAGAGTGTCAGTGATGGCAGTGTTCCCTGATAAATTTACTTATTACCTTTGCATTTTATTGTACATGCTTTCATGACAAAAAGACACCTGCAAGTGCATGTACTGTTGTAGTTCCACATTCTCCCACCAGGCAGTGACAGAATCCCCAGGCTGTGAAAGATTTTAACCCAGTTGTCTGGTACCACCAGAAGTCAAACCATCATGTCCTCTTGTGCCCTCTCCTTGTAACAAGTATGTAGGAGGATAATTAAGGGTTGAGCACACTCACAGCACATAACTTTACACTATTAACCTGCGCTTCCTTCCACTGCTGCCTGCTGGTCTCTCTGAACATGTTCACTCAATTGACCATGCTCCCATTCTTAAATGTATTCGCTTGAACTCTTTTGGTGTCATGGGAGTGTGGCCAGTATCTTAGTGTTGGCTGCCATTCCCATGATGCTAAACTGAGTCTGGGCTAGTTCCGAAGAATGGCCTTCCTTGTCACACTAGTGGACACTGGGCTCAAACTCAAAAATCGTCAGTCATCACTGAGTCAAACTATTTGTTTAACCCCTTGTACTGGCAATGTAATGCCATCTTATGAGTAGATGTATAGCATGTTAGTCTGATATATATTAACATGTAAATGTTAATGGGTTATAATAAGTTGAAAGAACGTGCGTCATCAGTGTGTGTGTGTGTGTGTGTGTGTGTGTGTGTGTGTGTGTGTGTGTGTGTGTGTGTGTGTGTGTGTGCGTGTGTGTGCATGCGCGTGTGTATGTATGTATGTGTGTGCATGCGTGTGTATTCAAGAGAATGAGGTTCCAAGTACTCCCCTCCCTGCTTTATACTTGTAATAGTGCTGTCATGGGACATTTGATCTGGCTGACAAGTGCCTGCCCAGAGACATTAAATCAAAAGATCAAACAGAAGCAGTAGGGAGAGCTATACTCTTCTACAACACAGTGGTACATACAGGTATTCTAAACTATTCCTCATACTGTAGAATGTACAGCTTTTCCAAATTCTTCTACAATACTATTGTATCTACAGGTCTTCTAGACTCTTCTACAATACTTTAGCACACTGCTCTTCTATATTCTACTTTTGAACCATACAGAATATACAGCTCTTCATCTACGTAGAAATACTTCATTTCATGACCCGAAGATTGCAAAACATCAAATCACTTACTCAATTGCACACAACTCAGTGATTGAGGTTAGCTGTCTCACAGATGTTCTTATTAAATTGCCAAATAATTACACTTCAGATTGAATTGGCTTATTGTAGATGTCTGAAAAATCCCTTCCCTTGTTCAAGTGCAAGCTCCCTACGTAAAGAGCACTAATTTGATTCCTCATGACACATAGTTAGTTTGTGAAGGCCAGAAGCTATCTATCTGTCCTGAAGATGACTCACTGGGCTTGAGCGTGTGTCACATCCTCTACATGTCGCCCATTCATCTCTCCAGATCCCAGCTCCCAGTAAGAACTAGCACTGACTTAAGCAGAAATCCTCCGGTCAGTTTGTCGGTAAATAGGTTGGTTAGTTGTTCTATCGGTCAGTCAGTCTTGTGAAATGATGTGCTGCATCTCTGTAGGCAGGTTCTTCTTGTGAGAGTGAGGCCTTGAGGCTTGAGCCAGGTAGGTGATGTGCCCTTCCCCAGCAGAGGAGACAAGCTAAATCTGTCTTCATCTGCCCCTAATGGGGAATAGATGGGGAACGGATTGGAGCTAGGTTAGTAGCTATATTTGGTTTTCCAGAGTAGATGTAGTCGGCTTGGTCCTTTTTAAAACAAACGCACACACTCACACATGGGTGCATGTGTGCACACGCACATGACAGGAAACATACATGCATGTGGATCCCTTCACATGCTGCTCTGTGGTTTGGTTGTGGTCTCGTCCAGTATGGACACACAGAGGACATTCTTCCCTCCCAGTTTCTCGGGACTGAACTGGGAGTGACCTGCCTGGCAGACGCGCAGCACCGATGGAAGGAATGTAACCCAACTCCCCTCTCTCCTCCTTTTCTCCTCCTTCTCTCCTGCCTGCTGGCCGGCGTGTGTGTGTGTGAGGCAGAGAGATGAAGAATGAAAACAAGAGAGAGAAAAAGGGGAAATCTGAAAGGATGAGAGGAGAGGGTTTGACACCATAGGTCTACATGGGTCACGATCACATTCTCATTCATTGTTCGTCACCTCGCAACGTATCTAACGGTCCGATCTCACACAACGTAACTTAACTTCTCCTTCCCCTCTGCCACCTACTGTAGTGAGTGGATGCACGTTGGATGAAACCGCATTCAGGATGGCCAAGTGGGCATTCAGGTTCATCCTCGATGAAAGTAGGCCGTGAATCCTCCGGTCACCACTGGCCAGGTCTAGAAGTGTCTACTTTATCATTCTGTAACCTGGTGTCTGTTTCACTTCGTTTCTGGTATAAAGATATATTTGGTTCCGGGGGCACGTTTTGGGACCCAATGAATATATGCTTTACCAGCAGAAATGAACTAGTTAGTAAGAATAAATAAGTGTGGATGATGAGGTGTTGATGAGGAGCCATCTCAACTATTCTATGGTACTGCGATAGACATGGGCCGGTGCAACTGACACCAATGCTGGTGCAGGATCATAACGGAGCCTGCCAGGGTTGTGATGACTCCTTGTAGCCTTGGGGAATCAAGCACACGGACAGAGTTCATGGGAGAAGGAGGGAGGGAGGGAGGGAGGGAGAGAGAGAGAGAGAAACAGAGAGAGAGATTGAGAGAGAGAGAGAGAGACAGAGAGAGAGAGAGTGAGAGAGGTACCAGGTGCCCATCCCGTCTGTCTCTCTACAGATGAGTACAGGGAGGGGTGGGGTATCAGGGTGTTGTTGAGGAGTGACTGGAAGGACCACAGGTGGTCAGGGGAGGCAGTTCCAGCAAGCCGGGGGTGGGAAAGAGGACACCGCCAGGGGAGTCTGGACAGGGGAGGCATCCAGACAACAGCTCTGCAAATCCTCCAGCCCTGTCCTGCCAACAGCTGAACATCGAAACCCCAGTGCAAACAGGACGCCACACGCCACATTCAGTCGCTCTCCGTTTCTCTGCGTTTCCCCTCCTCCGTTTCCTCCTCACCTGCTCTCGCTTTCTTTTCCCCCCTCACATTTTTTCGTCTTCATTCGTACCTACATTTTTATTTGTATCGTGCGAAAGGAAGTCTCACTTTCTGGAGTGAAAATGACGCCCACGGGTTTCAAAGTACTTTTTTTTCTTTTAACAGTTTTAGGAGGTGGGACGTGTATCAACACCTTGGCGCCAGTCACCATGGTTACAGCACCTGTTCCAACAGAACTGTGTAGCGGTCTGCCAGTGCCGTTTCTACGTGCTACGTTCAGTCATGTCATGGCCGCCAACTATCTCGAGCAGTCCCACCCCCATGCAGTTGCCTCTGGTCTTTCTGATGAGACCCCTCATTCCTCAGGAAGGAATCAAGGGGTTACACAACATTACATAACATTTCTTGTTCGGTTGACTCATGTATCTGTAACACGCGTGTCGGCCTCCTCTCCCTCACATACATGACACATTGCACGCAAGTACAATCACATCATGTACAACATATCAGATGGCAACATATCAGGAGTCAGATGGCTAAGCGGTTATGGAATCGGGCTATTAATCAGAAGGTTTCCGGTTCGATTTTGCCTTGCAAAATGACATTGTGTCCTTGGGCAAGGCATTTCACCCTACCTGCCTCGGGGGGGGGATGTCCCTGTACTTACTTTAAGTCGCTCTGGAGAAGAGCGTCTGCTAAATGTAATGTCAACATATGATCCTCAACACACTCTCACACACAGAAGCAGTCAATGTATGTACTGTGCACTCTTCCACACATCAGAGCATGTTGACTCCTATAGAATGACTCCTTAAATTACACCAACCCGGGACTGAAGGTCACGAGGAACGCTACAATCAAGAAAGGACAAAAAAAAGTAGAACAGATCATTGAAAAAAGGTTATTGGTGTCGTTCTCTTCAGAGAAAATGGTGCATCATAAATCCAACAAATCAAATAGACTTTACATGATCTAATGACAGGAGCAATGTCCCAACATGTCTGTCATGTATTGTCAAGTCCTTGGTATGAGGGTGTTGGGTTTAACTGGTCACTTCGTAATAATTGGCTGTATGTCTTCCATGTAATAGCTGACGTATGGGGACCTATAAAATAGGCCATTACTCAGCCATGTTACCCTGAGCGTGTCTGTTGCCACTTCAATCTCACACACACACAAAAACATACAAACACAAATACACAGCACACACACACATAAATTCAGCACACATACAAACATAAGGCATCCACAGTAACATTTTCAAGTAACATTTAAAATCTTCTCATATTCTAACAGCACCACACGTGTAGCAGATATACACCCTTACGCACACACAAATAGGGTTGAACACAACTGTAAAATATCACAACACTGTTTTTGATCATTCAAGTTAGGGAGAATATGTTGTTTATTTGCCATGACCAAAATCATTCATTCACAGATGGTGAGAAAGGATGATTGATTAGTGTATTTTCCCCCGGAGCCAGTGATTGTCAGGTTGTATCCATTATGAGGGGGTGCAAACAATCTGGAGAAATGTGAGAATCAAGCTGTGTACATGATGCTGAATTATCATGATGGTCGCAATCTGAAACACTGAGAACTGAGAAGTTCTGTTTGTGCATACACGATTAGACCACTGTCTAAATGTATACTTTATATAAGTAGATACATCATATTTTGATTCTACATGTCCTACTTGTAGAAGGGTCACATCTTAAATCTATCTTTATTGTGCCTCACCAGTGTGTATAGTATGCCAGTGTGTGTGTCTGTGTGTTTGAGCAAACATGGAGCTGACTGGAGAAAACCTCTACTCCTGTGGCCTCAGGTCAGCAAGTCAGCTCATGAGCAAGACTTCCCAAAGTTTGTGGTCATTTCCCATCAAGCCAATGCCCAGCACCACCACACCCATGCAGCTGGTCCGGGTACAGAGACACAGCCAGGGGGGGGGGGGGGGGGGGGGGGGGGGGGAGGAGAGTGTCAACAAAGCTTAGTACCACAGACACAACAAGGAAAAAAGTTTGACATGTTAGAAAAACACATTGTATTAATGTCTGGTTAATACCCC
Source organism: Hypomesus transpacificus (assembly GCF_021917145.1). Taxonomy (NCBI): domain Eukaryota; kingdom Metazoa; phylum Chordata; class Actinopteri; order Osmeriformes; family Osmeridae; genus Hypomesus; species Hypomesus transpacificus. The sequence continues at coordinate 13,160,434 of NC_061070.1, forward strand.
TGAGAATTGGATATACTGTATTCAGGGTTTGACTGCAGATTTGTAGACATATTATGTCTCAGACGGGTCATGTTGTAAAAGACCCTTCTGTGTGGGAATGGGAACAATGGGACCATTTATAGAATGAATGCAATAGCCTGTAACCAGGACCCTTAACATATTAGCCATGTGACCCACTTGAGCTCAGACAAGCGTTCCATGTCTAGCAGAACCCCCTAAACCCATCCCCCACTTCACTCCCCAACACATACAGTAAAGACACACATGCAGTATCGATAGAAGCGTGCACGCATGTGCACACACACACTCACATACTGTGAAACACGCATGATCACAGAAATAAAGTGGTGTTCTCTCCGAGCTGGCTTGATGGTGTATGTGACTCCCAGGTGAACCCCCCAAGCTGCAGGGCCAGAGCCTGGCCCCTGAGGACTGGTGTCCCACAGAGGCCATCATGTCACCCCAGTGGAGGACAGGCAGTGCTGGAAAGGAAGAAAAAACACAGTCCAGTGGAATAATTATATGAGAGAGGGAGTGAATCAGGAAATAGCTTTTGGTTTGGGAAACTCAACGAGAGGGAGCTTGCCATATGTTAAATGAAAACAGGATTTGAGAGAGAGAGAGAGAGAGAGAGAGAGAGAGAGAGAGAGAGGGAGAGAGAGAGAGAGAAATAGAAGAAATAGTCCAAGTGGGAACTCAGAATTTGATGTTTTTTGTGTTTCTTTTGCAGTCGTACCAAGGTAACCAATGATGGTATCCCTCCATTTCCTTTCTACATTCTCTCATTTTCTCATTTTCCCTAATCCCCCTTCTTCATCACTCACCCCCCTCCTCCTCCTCCTCTGTGCAGTTCAACTGGCACGGTTGCAGCTCTTTCCTCACACTTTTTAATGGGTATCTTCCCAATCAGGTTTTACTGCAGGAAATTTCAGCACACCACATTGCGTGAGCCGAAGGAGTGCTCCATTCTTAGCTCGGCACTGCGGAGTGCCAGGGTGAGTTGGCTTGCCAGGGGGGAAGGGGGTGGGCAAAGGAGGAGTAGCAGTGAGTGTTGGGGGGAAGGGGGGTAGCGGTGTCAGTTTGGTGCCAGCAGTACAGTTCTGGAAGCCGTTTTTCCCCTCCTTTTCTCAATAGTACCAGAGTCAAAGAGGAAAGCTTACTAGACCACTGAGGGAAAGCAAAACAAACACACCAGTCACAATAACACACACACGCATGTCGGACACGAAGGATGCTGGGAAAGCACGCATGCAGGCAGGCTGTCTGTCTTTACGTGGTCAGTGATGGCTTGGCTAATGGGATGTCTTTCTTTACTTCCCTACATGGTTTGGTTGTCTTTGTGAGAGATCTATCTCTTTCGATCTGTTTTTCACCTTTCTCCCCCTTTTTCCTAAGGTTTCCTTGTGTCTCCTTGGATTTTCCCTGAAAGATGGTGATGTAGTAGGCATGTGGTTTAATTGAAATAATATTTGCTGTACTTCACAGGCTCTCCAGTCCAACACTGATTCTCCCTCAACAACGGCATTATTTTTAGCCTCGCCGCTGAGTTCTGTCATTTCCTGTTGGAGGTTCAGTGCCTGTTCCTTCGGTTCAGCCCACAAGCAGCCTGACACACAATGTCTGCACTTGGCTTTGACAGTAACGCCGTTCTGAACAACGAACGTTATACCTTACATTTATATCCCCTTCTGAAGATGGATTCCGTTCCACAGCATTAAAAAGTACAGTCACCCCCACATGATAATGACAACAATGCACTCATTGCGATTGAATTCTGTCTATTGTGGGGTTTAACATATCCCTTTCTAGACTTTGAACAAAGAGAAGTGAAGAATGTGTCTCATCTTTCAGCTGGCCAGGGACTAACAAAGTAGTCCGAGATGACTAACACGGAACTTGCTAGATTCTTTCTTCACGGCACAGCCTAAGAATGTCTTCCCTTTTTGGGGACCCAAAAACAAAGTGTTGCAGATTCGACACATTAGAGAGAATAGCCGCGTTAACCTCCGTGAGAAGTGTGGAGATGGTGGCGGGCGTGTTGCTGACAGCTCTGTGAGTCACCGAGGCCCCCTGGGGCTGCGCTGAGAGCTAGAACAGAGGAGGGAGAAGGCCAGGCTCTGGGCCACTCACTGCGGTCTCGCTCTCTCTCCCTCTGATTCATCCTGGCTGCTGGGAAACAGAGCCGTGGAAGGAAAGCGTAAGCGGCCTGGTCTCCGTCTTAATATCGTCTTTCAGATCGTATCCCTGACTGAAAATCCCATTCAAAGATGGTAATACTATTTTACACATGAAAAGCACTAATATGTTGAGTCTACTGCTTCACTACAGGGTCCATCCAAGCCAACACTGTTACACTGCTCCATGTTCAACTCCTTCACACACTATATCCTTCTAGACATTTACATTACATTTACATTTAGTCATTTAGCAGACGCTCTTATCCAGAGCGACTTACAGTAAGTACAGGGACATTCCCCCCGAGGTAAGTAGGGTGAAGTGCCTTGCCCAAGGACACAACGTCATAGTGTGGCCGGGAATTGAACCGGCGAGCTTTAGATTACTAGCCTGACTCCCTCACCGCTCAGCCACCTGACTCCCTTCACAGCAACCTTCATAGACCTTCACAGCAACACACAAGGGCCCTCACAGTTCCTCTAAAGAGCCCTTATGGCTCCACCACAAAGCCCATAGCTCTACCACAGGGACCGTAGCAACCACTCTGAGCCCTCAGCTCCACCACAGGGCCCTTGCAGCTCCACCACAGGGCCCTCGCAGCTCCACCACAGGGCCCTCGCAGCTCCACCACAGGGCCCGTAGCTCTAGTTAAAGGCCTTCTCTGCTCCTTCACATGGACCTTGCTTTTCTGAGGACAGAGGGATTAGATATAATGTTGGCATGTTAAGTCTGCAACTCAAGACTGGGAGCGAGGAGGAAGGAATTTGTCAGAAGTCTATAAACACATGTATAGAGCAGGACCCTGATGCCAGCGCTGGGAGTTTGGACTTTCCAGAGCCCGTGAGAGACAAAGAACCTGAGGGAGAGAGTGAGCAGAGCTTCTGGATTGGGGTTTACAGGAAGGGCAACCAAGGAACACCGATACAGCTCACTCGGAGAAGAGGGGGGACAGAGATAAAGAGGGAGGGGTGTTAGGGGGGGGAGGCACAGACAAGCACAAAGTAGGTTTGTGGAGAGGCGCTCAAAGCCCTACAATCAGAATGTGTAGGGGTGGGTTTGCACACTGTAGAGAATGACATGGCTGCACCGTGAGAGATCCCAAGACAAAAAGAAAAAGGGAAGGAGGGAGGTGGGAAGATAGAGGAATGAAAGGAAGGACATGCCCGCTAAACATTTTCCAGCCTCTCTGCCAAAAGCAGAAAATAGGTTAGTCCAGATGCTCACTATTCCCATGTGGTCCAACTCTTGAGAAAAGGAAGGGAGGTGGGGTGATGAAGATGAAGAAGACGATGTTAGAGAGGTGAGGGAGAGGGGAGCAAGCCGATGGTTTCTGACTGACAGTCAGCCATAGTGGGGTATGTGGAAGGAGGGACAGGGTGAAGGGGCTGTGGGAGAATTCGGAATTGATTGCCAGATGGTACACAGGTGGGAACCTCGTTTCTCTCTGGGGGTTGAAGATGTCAGAGAAGGGAGGTCAGGGGGCTGAGCTATTACAGTAGCTCTCCTCAATATTACAGTCATGCTGTGAAAGAGAGAGAAAGTCAAATCAAGTGGAAAGGTTGATCCTCAGTAGACACACCAAGTAAAACAGAGGAACATTTTGTTTTTGATGTTTCTCCTTGCCGTTCCCTGTCCTCTTCTCTGTTCTCGCGATGACTGTACACTTTGTGTGTTGCTCTTGGCTTGGGGCTCACTGGCTGTGGCCCAGAGGGCCGCCTGCTTAGGCCCAGCCCCCTCTTTCAGCCACTGGGAGGTGATTTCTGGAGCGGGTGTAAAATACTGTCAAGGGGATATATTTCTGGTATGAAATATGGATGGGAGCCTATGTGTGTAGGTGTGTGTGCGTGCGTGTGCGTCTGCATGAGGTGAGCGAGAGGTCACCGCTAACTTTGCCGCCATAGACTTGGCGACGGTCCAACGCTTGAGAAGTGACAGCAGAATAGCCTCTTTCTCTATCCCCCACCTCCCTTTTTCCAACTCAAGTTGCGTGCAGATTACATGCAAGCAACCATATGGTGTGAGGCTGAGTTGGAACCTGGGCCTAACACTGTGTGTGTGGGGGAGAGTGGGTTATGAGCTTAAGTGAGGGAGTCCAGAGGGAAGGAAATTAAACCATACACAGGCTGGTGCTGTACTGAGATCAGATTCGGACAAACAACATATTCTATAGAGAGGAAGAGCATAATATGTTGATAGAAGTACAATGTAGGTAAAGTAGTGTTACAATGTTACATAGGACTCCCAACATAATCATGATCTGCAACTTAAAATTACAATTCCAAGCCTGTCTTCCAATGTTCCCTAGAGCCCCAGTGAAATTGATTTGTTTTATGACCACAATTTTCTCAGCTGGTTGTGACTTTCAAATGGCAGACAAGTTCAACAATCACCTCCATCTTGATAGGTGCCCAGATGTTCTTCTAGCACTTATCTTTGATGGTACTGCCAACAATAACAGCTTATTCAGGCTTAATGTGCTGGGGAGAGATATAACGGTGTGTACTGTTGAGGACCATGGTGTCTTGAAGATAAGGAGGTGTCTCAGGCTGCATGAACCTCAACAAGCTGACATTGCCGTGGCTTGTACCCAGACATTTCAGTCCTGCACTTGCAGAACCATGACTTCGATCCAGTTCAGAATTTTTTTTACTTCCCAGAATGCCTGGGGGTATGGCTGGAGTTTGGGAGTGTGTGATTGAACGTGAGTGGAGTTGTGTTGAAGAGTTAAGGGAATATACTGAAGGGTTACAGGAGCTTGTTGTTGAGATGTGGACAACTGTTGAATCCAAGTCAGCAGCAGGTTTCTTCAAAGACACACCCTACAGGCCCTATAGAATGCTTCCTACTCAGTGTGCTTGCTCACCCTCTCTCTCTCTCTCTCTCTGGGCGAGCGTCAATTATTTATAAGCTTCGGGTAGCTAACTTGAAACCGATAACCCACATGCTATTTATACTTCATTTCAAAGGAACAAATACTAAACTGTCGGGTTCCAGGCAGCTTGGCAGTGCCTACGTCTCCAGCCAGCTCCTGGTCCAGGACAGCAGCCTTGCCGGGGGGAGGGCAGCACAGAAGACCAGCCATCGCATATTTCACCATACCGCTAAATAGAAAAGAGACATGCATATACTAATTTCCAAAGAAACCTATCATCTTGATTGAAGGACTTATGTCATGGTTTCTAAACTACCAAGGCTCTGGGGGACTGTTGGTGGTTGGGCTTTGGGGTAGGTGGTGGGGGCTCTAGGGTAGGTGGTGGGGGCTCTAGGGTAGGTGGTGGGGGCTGTGGGGTATGTGGGTGGGAATCTGGGGTAGGTGGTGGGGGCTGTGGGGTAGGTGGTGGGGGCTGTGGGGTATGTGGGTGGGAATCTGGGGTAGGTGGTGGGGGCTGTGGGGTAGGTGGTGTGGGCTGTGGGGTATGTGGGTGGGAATCTGGGGTAGGTGGTGGGGGCTGTGGGGTAGGTGGTGGGGGCTGTGGGGTATGTGGGTGGAATTCAGCAATGCAGAGCTCAGGGCGGAGGAGCAGGCTTCAAATCCTCCCACTGATCCCTGCCTGACTGCCCATTTAGCCTGCCAGTCAGACCCCTACCATCCAGCCCTAAACCAGATCCCTCCAGGGTCAGGTCAGCTGCATTTCCACAGAACACACTATAGATCATTAAGTAACATCACATATGTATGTGTAGAGGACAATTAGTTGGACATGACAATGGGACAGCCCAATGTGGTTTACACTTAACAATTTTTTTATTTGGAATATTAAGACAATGAAGCATAAGCCAAGCACCAAGAGTGACAACTACAAGTGTCGCATCATTCGTCTCTTTTAAATGAACAGGTTATACTGGAAAGAAACGGCTGTTTTGAATGGTGAAGCAGATACACAGAAGAACAAAGACACTGAAATGTGAACATGGTTACGTCGTTGTACAACTTTTCAAATCCTTTTTGACAGCAGTAAAAAAAAAAAAAAAAAAAAAAAAAAAAAAAAAAAAAGGGGAGATAAGAAGAAAAATAATAATAATTGGAACAGCAATATTCGTCTGACGAGAGTTTGGTTAGCCCATGGCAGTGGCTGCAGCCCCGGATTTGAGGAGCTCTTGTGATTGGTCAGAACGAATAAGGCAGTCTGGGAACACAACAGTGCTGTATAATGACAACCATTAGTCCCCATCATTGTCAAGTCCTGTTGCCACAGCACCCACATTCACACAGCAACCAATGTGCACATACAGCATTAAAGTGACAGGGATTGCAACCATTGTTACAGTACACTCCATTGCATATTAGGGAGAATAATGAAAAATTATATATATTTTTTAGGCATACATCTTTCTTTTTGCATATAGCATCAACTCAGCTTTCCGAACAAAATATGGGAAAGATGAGAATAAAACTCGTTAGAGAAAACAAAATAACATTTTCCAATTCCTCATAAGAGCCGAAACCGTGCCCCTACACAGGAACATGTAGACCTTGTTGCAGGGGGGGGTCGTGCTAGGGTGGACTAGGATAGCTGCTGGCGTGACCTGCCTGTACCTCACCAGATCACAATCTGATTCACTCCAAATGAAATGCGAGTGCAGCAAATCTGTCTGGTTTATCAGCTAAGCCTGTCTCAGCACCCAGGGGTTTCTCTCATCCAACAAGGCGTTCATAGTGCAGCTAATAGTGTGTTCTACCATTGATATAGTTCAAAATCTTTTCTTTTTTTCTTTTTCAACATAGATCAGAATATACATGTAAACACCTTTCTTTGTTTCCCTTTCTGGGAGTCAAAGAGGGGTGGTGCTGGAAAATACGTGGTCCTTATTTAGACGTCCCCGGTATTGGGCAGGTGAGTGTCTCTAATGTGGGGTTAGTGTAAGGGACCAAGTGTGGCAGGGTGTGTGTGTTTTTCCAAAACGGTCAATGCACCACAAAAAAAAAAAAAAACTATTTCTCCAGACTCTTCTTCATACAATGGGTACAGTATTTACTCTACAGGTTATATGGCATAAGTGCTACTATAACTGTCACAGATATTTCCCATGGGGAAAACTGAAGAGAGAAGATCCTGGAACAAGCCTCCCCATCGGCCTGCCTGAGAATAGAGGGACAAGAGGCTTTGTTCATAGGGGTCATCACTGGACACCCCTCACATGTCACTCCACATCCCCCCTCCAAAAAGGACCCCTTTGTGGGGCTCCGTCCACACGCACGCACACAACATTTACCTGGGAGGCTGCAGCGCAGCAGAGATCTACTAGGGTCAGTTAGTTGGGCCTCCAACATCACTTTTACCTGGAAAAACAGATGAGATACTCCAGGACCACCAGTCTCCAAACACACACCGACTGAATCTTGCACCAATACACACAATTAAAGTGCCAATACTTGAACATTTCCCCTACACATGATCCCATCCCTCCCCCTCTGCACCCAGTCTCCACAGCAGGAAGCTGGGCTACTCAATGGGACATTGTGTGATTGGGGCAGGCGCTCTCTGTAATGCTAACTTTAACTTTAGCCCCTAGAGCATGGGTGTGGAGGCGGGGTGGGCACAAACACTCCACTCTACCTATCCCAGCATCAGCAGGGACATGTTGAGGATGTGGTCAAAGAATAGAGAGAGGAGAAAAGGGGGGTGGGGGTTAAAAAAAGAGAGCACCAACATTTTCAAAGAAATCTCCCTCACCAAGAGTCACACAGCACCCATTAGAAAACACACAGAGTGGCCCTTTTAGTGCCTGGTAAATTTAGATCCCAGAGAGGTAAATTTAGCCCATGATTAGTGCCCGTGGGTGGGGTGGGGCAGTGCCAGGAGTAGCTAGCTAGTACTAAACGGTAGCATAGTAGACAGGTGGCATAGAGGAAGAGAGAGTGTCTGTGTTCGAATGTTTGAACAGAAACCCCATGTAAGTCGTCAGGCTGAGAACACATGGATGTGGCCCACACACAAGTGTGCAAATGCAGGAGACTGTCGTCATCTCTCTTTACTCCACCAGCCCTTCTGTCATTCCATCATGAGCACTAATTTGCGGTCGACATGCAATATTCAAGCATTCTAAAAATAAAATAAAAAGTGCAAGATGGGAAAGGTTTTCTGACTGAATGTGGGTTTGGTCTGACTGAACTCAGAACACAGATGGGAGGATTTGTGAGACATTAGCTGATTTGAGCCATTGCAACACCTCCACCCTCCAATAATGAAAACAGTCAAATCAGAACTTCTGTTTTCCCTTCTAAACAAAACCAATCTCTCACTTGTTGACAGACCATAGCGCTATTATAGGCTTGGCAGAGACGCTTGGTTGGTAAAAGCTGTTCTGGGTTTGAGGTGGTGATGATGAGGAGGGGTGGTATGTAAAGTCTGTTCTTTTAGACCTGCCCTAGACAACCAGGCGCATCTCTTTTAATGCTCCAGTTGGATGTTATTGAAATGTTTGTTCAGTTGTTGAGAACATCTTACAGAACGTCTGAGACACCGTGGCAAGCTTCACTACATCAGGTTCCTGTGTGCAACACCTTCCAACTACAGAGCTTTGGTCACAGACACTCAGACGTTTATGAACGCACTTAAAAAAGGCATTGCACATTTTCATCTCTCTCTCTCTCTCTCTCTCTCTCTCTCTCTCTCTCTCTCTCTCTCTCTCTCTCTCTCTCTCTCTCTCTCTCTCTCTCTCTCTCTCTCTCTCTCTCTCTCTCTCTCTCTCTCTCTCTCTCTCTCTCTCTCTCTCTCTCGGCTGAACACAGCCCACCCTCAACACACACACACACACACACACATTCCACACACAGTAGCTTTGATTGGTTGCGGGTAGTTAAAATAAACAGCTCTACAGTATAAATCAGAGACAGGATCTGAGATTAGGTCGTTCCAAACCAGGATAAAAATAATCATGGGCATCACATATTAGTTAGAACTATATTAGTATACATTGCTTACAGATAGGATTCTCAAACATGTTCTTTGCGAGTTCCCCCATATTTTGTTAAGTTGTACATAGGGTTTACAGATGCAAGCCTGTGTGTCTCTCCAGCTGTGCCTTTACAGACACTGTGTCTGTGGGACAGTTCCTGACACCGCCCTGCCCCATCACTACCACCTCCAGTCTTGAGTTTCAATAGAAACATTATTACCTGGACACGTTTAAAATTAATCTTTTTCCATTTCGGAAATTATGTTTACTCTTGATAGTTAAGATCTTCAGGGTACAATGGACGAGACCAGACCAGGATTGCTAGTTCCTCTGACATTCAGCACCAGGACAAAGGGACTAGTGTCAGGTAGGACAGGGAAGCATGCTACCTAAAGTGGAGGACACAGCTGTGACTAGGTTCCAGATGGGGGGGGGGGAGAATAGCACCACTGCCGAACGCACCAACAGATTTCTCCAGATAACGAGTGTGCACCTTGAACGTTAGAGAGAGCGCGAGCGCAGAACCTCTTAATCCCCCCTCCTCATCCTCAGCCTCTTTAGAGAGCGTCAGAATAGAAAACACTGGAACATTTCATGCCACCAGGCTCAGACAGAAGGCGCAGGAGGCTCTCTGAAAAGGCACAGAGGTCACACTATTGTTTGTCGAATTTTCTTCCTCGCGCAAAAGCTTTCACAATGTAGGCCTACTCGTTTGTGGACATGGCTAGCAGTCTGGGTTACGTAGCTCAAGTAAACAGAGTTCACCGAGCGGAGGGATAATGGTGGTGTCGTTATGCAAGGAAGGAGGGGGGGGGGGAGGATTTTGAGATAACAGTGTGCGGAACATCAATGGAGGGTGGAGGGTGCTGACTGTGCAGATATTTAGCCCCCCGCACACAAACAACCACTAGCAAACCAGCACACACACACACACACACACACACACAGGGAGCAGTGTAGAGTATTCTTAGGGGTCAATGGGTGACTAAACATTAGTCATGAATCATTTAGAGTGAGCAGCATGGAGGATGCCACTGAGATGGGGCCCGGGCGGGACGTGGGGGTGGAAAGACAGCCTCTCAGACACTGTAAAGCAGCTTCGGAAAGAAACCAGTCAGATTGTAACTGGCAAACGCAATCTCCCACCTGAAGCATCTGGGAACTGAGTCTGTTTGTGTGTGTCTGTATGTAAAGGTACACGACCACACTGCATGCACACAATTAAAGTGCCTGTTGCCAGTTGTGAACCACTGACAAGACTGCTGTGAGCACGACAACAATTATTTGTTAAATGATTCAGTCATTGAAAACAGTATCCCTATACCGCCCATGGCTGCGGGGCATGGCCATTGGCCTATGCTTCAGGAAAAGGGTTGAGAAAACTAAATGTAGGGCTGCAAGATCAGTACCCTGGCAATATAGGCGACCGTCAACAGTAACACACACACACCTGTGTATGCCTTGCTCCCTGTGAGAGTAGAGGGAAGCCGAGCTTGAAAGAAGCTGTTATCGGCTACAATCCCCTCCCTCCAGACCTGTGAGCCGTGGCTGGTAATGTTACTTCAAGCTTCTGAAACGCTAGCTATGTGTTCATACGAGAAGGAGGAGTCACGGGCCGAGCCGTGAGGGAGTTTTAAACTTTATAGTAAGAGTTAAACCGGGGTGAAAACCCTGTTCTCTTCTCACCAATCCCTCTAGATGGCTCTTCTTGGTGCGTAATCCAGTAGGAGAAGTGAATGGGTGAGAGAGTGGACTGTACAGCACAGCTAACCCTGTGGGCCGAAGTGGAGGCAGGGGGAGGGGGGGCAGGCAGGTCAACAGGCAGGGTAATGCTGTTGGGATCAGGCAGACACAAAGAACCAAAAGAGAGAGATAAAAGAGGGAGGCCAAGCATACTTGCTTCCTTCTCCCTTTCCATAAAAACCTGTTCAACGCTAAAAACCATGTGCTTGCCAGACAGCGTTATACTGAATATAATCATACGCATGTATTCCATGTGACGCAAGTAATAAGTAAAACAATAAGAGATTAGAATGAATCTGGTATAGCTCATTTTCACCTAAACTCCTCCCCCCAGCCTGACAGAGAGCCATGCCAGTGTCGGTCTCTCCAGGTGGCTGATGGGAAGGTTCTCTAGTTTGGGCCTCCTCCAGCCACATGAGTGTGCCCGGGCAGGCTGCGGGGGGACCCCCCCCCCCCCCACGCTATTTGACCTTGAGTGGGGGCTCCCTCTCCAGCCAGCGCACACGCACTTTCTGTTTGTAGTGATACTCCTTGAGGAAGTCCTGCAGGGCCGGGGGCAGTGGCAGGCCGCCGATGCCGTCGTAAGTGGTCTGGCGGCAGATGGCGGCCCTGGCCAGGTGCTGCAGGCCAAAGGGGAAGGTCCGGTGGAGCGGCGCCGTGAGCAGCGGCTCGAAGAACATGCAGGCGCTGGGGTCTTTGTAGTGCTCCAGGAGGCCCGTGACGGTGGACGAGTGGAACACGCAGGGGTCGTGGGCGTCAAAGCTGAAGTTGTGGTTCCACTGCTCGATGCGCGCGTGCAGCGAGCGGTTGTAGCGGCGGAAGCTGACGGAGAAGAGGTAGTCCTCCTGAGCCGAGTCGCGCAGCAGGAAGGTGCCCTCGGGGCGGCCGTCCAGCAGCGCTTCAGCCTCGTAGCGGTCCATCACGCCCCAGTAGCAGGGCAGTGCTGTGATCTGCAGCAGGTCTGGCACCAGGCAGTGGATGTAGTCGATCTGGGTGTGCACCTTCCAGGGCCCCGGCTGGCTGCGGCTCAGGTGACCCTCCCCGGAGGCGTGGCGCTGCTTGGGCCGGCGGGCCTGCAGGCAGAGGGTGGTTGAGTCCTCCTCCGAGTCGCAGTCCAGAGACGACGCCCCGCCCAGCACCTGCAACGACGCCCCCGACGCTATGGACCCTGCCGATGAGCTGGCCCCGCGGGCCTCCCCCGAGGCCTCGGCCGTGCAGGGGGCCATCTTTGGTCCCAGTTTGTACAGAGAGGAGCCCTGCACGGAGGCCTCCAGGGTGTGGATCTGGGCGTTGGGCGGCGGGTCCACGCCCTCCTCGATGCTGAGCCGGCGGCGCTCGCGCAGGCGCTCTTCTTCGTCCTCCGGGGAGGGGTGGGCCGGATCGAAGGCGTCCAGCAGCGCGGTGGAGGAATGCGGGCTGACGGGCGCCGTGTGCTGCTTGATGAGGTGCCACTTGTGGGCGAGGTCCGAGCCCGGTGGGAAGGGACAGGTCTCCAGCATCAGCTCCGTCAGGTGGATCTTGCGTTTGGAGGCGACCGGGGTCTTGGAGGAGCGGGAGCGCCGGCGGGGGGGCAGGGGGAGGCACAGGCCCACCGTCTCGCTCAGGCGCTGCCGCAGAGAGCGGGCGCTGAGGCTGTGGCCCCCGGCCCCTGAGTCAGCCATCTCCTGGATGGAGCTCACGCCGTAGCGCCGGTCCCTGCGGCTGGACGCCCCCCGGGAGCGCCCCGACCGCCGGTCCGCCTCGAGGGAACTCTGGGTCTTAGTGGAACACGAGTGTTTTTTCTTGCCCCCCCAAGGTGCGTGCCGAGAGTAAGAGTCTCTCCGGGCCAGAGGGACCCCCCCAGGGCTCCCCCTCACGTCCTCGCTCTCCTTGTCTATAGTGATCTCCACAATCTGAGGGATGTCTGACACACAGTTGTGACGGCGGCCCGCAGTCACCAGAGGGAGAGGCAGGAGGCTCCGAGACGGGCTGGAGGCCCGGGAAGCCTGGGACTCGCCTACGGTGCCTCCCCGACCGAGGTCGACCACACAGTGGACACCATCCACCTCCACGCTGCTCTCGCTGCTAGGTCCCGCACCATCGCTGTGAAAGAGGGTCTGGCATCTGCTCCTCAGGTTGCTCCACATCTTGCCCACTTTCTCCATGGATAGGAGGCCAAGACCTGCGAAACACAAGCAACATCTCAGAATAAGCTACTGGGGAGGCAATTTCACACACTGCATTGAATGAGGCAACAATCTACATTAAAGCAAAACACCCAACTCCTTAGTATGGTGGGTAGTTACAAACTTCTTTTCTGCATGATTACAATGCACCTCGTTTAAGGTAAATGTAGGTTAGTGTAAAGGAGGGTATCATTGACACAGAATATGTGAGAGAGAGCATGAGAGTGTAAAGGAGAGAGAGAGAGAGAGTTGCCAGGCAGACGTGCAGGGACACAAGGCCATGGCTATAAATGAACCCAGTGATCTGCTCCCAGCTGATCTGCTGGTATGTACTGTATTACAGAGCCAGTCTGGACCTGACCAAGAACTTTCCCTGTCACGACAGCAGACACACACACCAAAACCGGAAGAAATGATTCTTCCAACATGTTGGGATTAAAGAAGACTTTTAGAAGCAGTGGCACCAGCAGCTCTTCTTCTCTCCATGTATCACTCATTTTCACCCTTCCCACAACGTATCCCTAATAATGAAATGAAGTGAGCAGTGCTCATTTACAAACCAACTTACTGAATAAGCGGTGATACCGTGTATATTCATGGTGTTATCGGCAAAAGATCCCTTTAAAAGCCAATTTCACAGATAACATTTGACCCTTTAAAATGAGATACAGTGAGCATGGCTGCCTTGCTCACTAAATGTTGGCACGCACAGTTAGACCTTGATTGTCTTAAAGCTAGCGAGATCTGCAATGTCAGCAGCAACAGGCTTCAAACGCTAAGGAATCAGGCTTCAGGGAGATACCGGCAGACAGCCACGACTGATTAAGTTGATTTAGAACACCAAGGTCTCTCCTCCTTGGAACAGCCAATCACAAAACCAACTGATGACATCCGGCCCAGGGCTCCTGCTGTTTCCCCTCAGTGACGACGGATATCATCCTACATTGTACAGGTGATCAGCTGGGACCTTGTTAGCTAGAACGGCTAAATAACCATGAGGATTAGAAGTCATTAAACGATGTTAAATATGCATTCAACAGTTTTTATGTATGCAGCTGTGTGCAAACACTGAGAAACAGCACCATTTAAATATTTCTCATGCAGTTCTCTAGGCACCATGGAGACTAAAGCTGCGTTTCCAAAGGAACCAGGGTCTAAAGTGGAGTTGAGGGGAACCAAAATTTGGAACAATTAAGTCCCTGCTCCGGTACTCAAAAAGACAGTAAAAAATTCTGCAGCAGCAAACAAGTAGTTAGTGCTGTGTCTGCAGTTGGACACTTCTCGCTGCAAACACATCATCACCATAGAGAAGAACATACGATAGATGGATCAATGACAAAGTCCAGGCCTAATTAGTCTGAGCTTGAATTACAGCTGCAATTGGATTTGGAAACCTGCAATGACAGTGTATTCTAAAATCTCATAAGCGAGCTGAATATCTCACTGTCATTTTTTTTTTTTTACCTGTACACTGATGCCAGATTAGTCTTCCAAGTTTAAAACAAAGTATTAACATTGCAGATGTTGATTGTTTACAGTGTGCAGATGACAGCAAATGCATAGGAGTTCAATGTTTCATATGTGTAAACACAGTCCCACAACACTTCAGCCAGCTGGAGTCATCTTAAGGTGCAACCACAGTTTAGAATTCAATTGTAAGCAGCACTTGCAAACTAATGTTCTACTGACAATGTTTAGGATGCACAGTTGTCAAATTGTACTGGACTGAAGTAATAAACCACAGATGTATGGGGTAACATGCATGCAAAATACGTTATTTTTACTGGATCCTTATGTTCCCCTTCAACCCACATCCCTGTGCTGCATGACCCCTGAGTTTTTGTTCATGGCCCTGGCCCCCAGAAATATTTCTACTATGATACAAGTAAGGGATCACTTTACATATTTTTCCCATTAGTACTTCTGCAGTGGCCTGATGTTGCTACCATTTAACTACCTAAATTTAGTTTGAGCTAATTCAGGTCCATAGCTTACTATTCTTACTTTCTCCATGCCTATGTTTAGGACCCTTCTCTCTATGTGTAAACTACTTTGCATGTTTGTAAATATGGTAATACTCTTATCCCAGAATGTGAATGGGGCCTTTCAGAAGCATTGATGGGGTTAAAAAAGAAAAGAAAACCCTGTCCAGTCCACCTGCTTTATTTTGAGACAATGCGGCTTACAGCCAACATTATAATATAACAGCCTGGGTTGTATTAAACGTGTGAGAAGTACTAAGCTAAACCAAGGATATTCAGACCCACCACCCCTGTCGTTTTAGATGAACTGGTAATATGAAACTACATCAGGAACATCTTGGGAGGCGGGATTTTTCCATGTGGGTTGGTGTGTATTATCCTCCTTCTGCTTGCTTATCACCTCCCCAAAAAATAATGTAAAAAAAAAAACTGACAGCAAAGTAACGAATTAAGAATACAGGAACTTGGTACCATTTAAAAAGGTATCAAGACATTTAAGAAACATTTGTAGAGAGTATTGTAAAGACCCCCCTCTCCAACCTACCAGGTCATGAAGACTACAGGGGTATTCACACGTGGCTCTCCAATTGTGTTCTGCTCTGAAAGCATGACAAGGGAGACATGACCAACGCTGTCAGTTAGCTAATCTGTCTCCACCCTTGCCTAATTAGCATGGCTCCATTCTGATTAGCCATCAAACAGAACTCGAAGAGGGCTCCAGAAGTTGAACACAAAATGATATGGCAGATGTGGGCAAGATCTATCCATAGAATACATATCTGCCTTCATCCCAAGGCATTTAATGCTCAGCTAACAATAAGAGATAGTTTGTTTAAGGCTGGAGAAAGACGGCCTTCTGCCAAGAGCAACAAACCCAACACAAACGTATGCCTTCATACCAGAAGCACCATTTTTTTCTTTTTGTTGTTGTTTAAACTCCTGCAACTGCAAGCTTAAATATGGATGTAAAGTGGAGCATTAGATGTAATTGCACTCTGTACAGTACAGGCAATTCAACAAAAATTTCAAATGTACTAATTCACTACGACGGACATATCTGACAATGACTGTGACTCCCAACCCATTTTGAGGTCTGCCTTCAACAGAACTGGACTTCTTCTGCTCTTTGACAGCTCAACACACCCATCCCCTGGGGATCCCAGTGATCTAAGAGATGGCTGGAGTGCAGACAAGATTAAGGGAGGAAGCCTTCTCTCTGCCCAAACCAGAATGGGCTAAATGAGATATTTGTGGTGTCTCGCTTTTAGAAAGATGTGTGGGATGGCAGGGAGCCATGGGGAGGAGGGGGGGATTCAGGCCGTCAACATTAACAGAGTTTTCCCATCTCATCTAACAAGCAGCCCCCCCTCCCAGATCAATCAAACGTTGACACAATAGTTACTAATTATGCAGGGTTGTCTATTTAAAGATTCTGATCAAGCAAACTGGAATTGGCAGTCATCTGAAAGTGAATGTGCATATATTCAATGTTTCAAAAACATTTGATAACTATGACCATAGACTTGATCGACTATAGTCATAAACAAACTACTCGTCATTGGTAGAAAACTGCATGGCTTGCAGGATGGTCATAATTCATAAGAACGATTAATTGTACTTCGTTTAAAATGAATCATCGATAACATGAAAACGAAGTAGATTGTATATGTTACGTGAATCTTTTGGCACAAAACGTCCCTTTCCACGTGACAAATTTCTAATCATCTTGTCACTGGTCAGCCCATTTCTAATACCAACTGGTTACACTGGTAGGCTATTCATTTGGAAGAGGCCATTGCCAATTTTCGCACGCGAATGTGAGCGCACTACTAGAATGGGGGAGGCAGCCCACTAATGTTTTAAACTCATGCAGAATCGGCCTAGGTCTAGCTATGTGATGTGCAGGCCTTATCCTTGGTCAGGCTGCAAACATGTTAGCAAGCTAGCTTGAAGAACATTGCCCTGGGAGCTAGCCAGTCTTGTTAACGTTACATCATGGCCGGAGAATAGAGATCTAGCAGTTAAGACATTTAGTGCGAAAATGCTGGTGCTGTACACATAACCCGACATATTTATCAAACGAGGAGGACAGAAAATAACTTGAAAGATCCGCTTTCAGAACGTTATCACCCGACAGAACATTAGCTCTCCCGTCTTTCTCTCGATAGCTAGCTAGTGCTAGCTTCCTAAGCGCTACAGCAGACCCACTCGTTCTGGTTACATTGGATGATGGACAGTCATGGGGTCGGCCAAATTATGTGGTCAGAGGCTCGCTCAGAAGAGCACACTACTCGTGGCTGGTTAGCCAACTGTGAAACTTGAAGTTGTGACGCATATTTCTAAAATGTAACCTAAATTATTATTATTTTTAAATAACTAACGTTTTCAATACAGCAAGGTACAGTAAATTAATGTTGTTCTTGCAGAACATAAGAGGATATAAAGCAGCAAACTAAGATGGACTATGTAGTCCGCACACAATGAAATTGGCTTATTGTTTGAATGGGTTTATTGAAATTAGGCATTCGTTTTTGATCATTGTAGGAAACTGACAACCCAGTATAGAGCAGGGCTTTTCTATGGTGTGTTAAACGAAGAGACCCATTCAGTTGGTTATCCTAGCACGGCGACTTAGTTAGGCTAGCTAGCTACGTATTAGCAAGCTGGAAATTACAGACACTTACGTACATTGCTTCTATGTAGTAACAAAAAGCAGACAAAAATAGAATATGTATTACATAATAAATGTATAGTACAAATAATTTGAAGCTTACCCTTTTGTCTTTAGGAACCGCTACTCAACCGCTCTCTTTGTCTGCAAAAAATGGCTATCAAAAGAAGTCAGGCACATATCCCCCTTGCGGTCCACGGTGTCGGACGAAACACAAAAATGTAAGCGGGACGTTTTTGATATCATTCCGATAGCTTCTGATTTTCAAATGCCTAAAAACCATAATCTATTTTTAATTTTGACTTCTGAAAGTACCGCGAACAACAGAAAATAGCATATTTTTTCTCATGGCCGAAACTGCATCAAGCCCGTGGTCGTTCCTGTTCCTGACAGCCAATATGACGGTCGCTAAGCAAAGCCGAGAGAAGAATTGAAGAGGCGTACAGTGGATTGCTGGCGGGTAAAGAATGGCATCATTGAAGTCCAATGGGGAAAGCAGGACGGTGGCGAATTTCCGATGGTGGATACGGATAAGGAAAACCTACAGGGTATGATAGGCACCACATGTCTCCAATGACAGCAGAGACTAGAACCAGATGCTTCTGAGCTGCAATTTGGAAACGTGGAGAGATTAAAATTATACTTTGCTTTACGAAATGAAATACCCTGTAGCAGATCTACACAGTCACACGTTAACACATCTGAATTTAAAAAAAATGCGATACAATTCCGATATACAAAACTGTATGCTCTAAATTTAAATATTGCCTTTCATTATTTATATTCTGTTTATTTGGTCTTAAATTAGGCTGTAACTAGTTCTGGGTTTCAAGATGGGCTTGGGCCTGTCTTGATTTTGTCTTGATTTCTCCTGAATAATAAGCATCATATTGGTTCATCATGTTTATAAATCACAAGAAAATATATTTTACACAGCCAAACACACTTTCTTGAATTGAATCTTGAGTTTTATTATACAATGTAATTCAAATGTGCAGTCAAACATAATGACAAGTTATTTAACGTTCACCATTTTTATTCAACATTTAAATATCCGTGAATCCTTAAAGAGTTAACTATCAAATTTGAAATAACCAACAAACTGTGTTCTTCTGACCTCTATATAATACATGTAGCTACTAAACACATAAAAGCCCAAATCAAAACACAATCAAAGGTGTCCGAAGAGCTTTCATAATCTTACCTACAGGTGACCATGTAACATGTTTCAATGTCAACAGGAAGTGTTACAGTATGGATAAGTAACAGTGACCCCCACCTCCAGGGAAATCACCAGCCCTCTGATTTCATTGAGCACATTTTACATTACATTTCACAGCATGTCACTGATCTGATTTATATATTTCCAACAAAGGATATGAAGCATGCAGCAAAGTCCCAGGAGACGCTGGTTATAATTTCCTGTTGGACAGCCTATTTCAAATGTTGTAAACAATAATGTGTCTTGTTCTGTTTCTTTCAGTCCATTTTGCTTCTATTATCAATTAATTCTGCATACTGTATGTAGCAAGGAAACTGAATGTGTAAATGCTAGTCTGCTGTGTGTGTGATATAAGAAGTATGTTCTTACAATAGGTGTGCAAAGGGGATGACTGGTGGAACTGGTACAAAGTCTGCGTGATCAAATGATATTTGGTAGGAATTTTCTATAATTAAAGTAATCTATAATTACTTCATATCAGTTGAATGAAATGCATATTTTATGGTGGGAAAAGGCAGACACAAGAAAGTATAACATACTCAAGTGTTTAGGGTGGTGCAAAATTGTGTTTAATCAAAATACCTTACATGCATCACCCAGGATACAAAAAACGTATATACTTTACTACTGTCATTTGCATTCATTATTATTATTTTTTTTTGTCAGTTGTAGATTGCTGTGACTTAGTCCCCTGTTCAGCGAAGTGCATGTGCGCACCCTTGAGGGAACCTGGGAGAGAGGGGAGGCTGCCACCGGGTGGAATTAAAATGCAAGTACACTAGGACAATTGACAAAAATGGTCATTAACCTCAGATATCTTAGATTACATTAAAAAGGTACCTAATAGTATACAATGTTCAATTTCCTCTGATGAAACCTTTTCTAAAAATCTAAGCACTGTTGGAAACAAACCATTAAACACCAGCTCATATCCAACTCTACAGTTGTTTCGATCTTCACAGGGGTCAAGCAGGAGAAATAGCTCTCCATGAAAATCCATTAAAAGAGAATCCATTAGGCTACTTATCCAATTGAATTCGCAAATGCTATTCATTTTAATCAAGCCTTTTAAAACTTCTATTAGTTTATTATACATACAGTGTTGCATAAAAATGTCATTCTCAACCTTAACTTCAAATTGTCTGTCTCCTTGTTAGTAGTTTATAGTGGCTCCTTTATTTTAGGCTACATTGAAGTGTGCATATTTGGCACTCAAAGATTTTGAGGCAGCCTGCTGAGTTTAATCTATTAGTATATCAGCTTCTGACACTCATGTGACTGTTCAGCTAAAAATGAATGATTTTCTCTGGCTCCCTCCCCAACTGTGGCAAAATGCCTTTTGTCATAGTCCTCTTGACTTATAACCTTTTCTGGAATTTTTGGGAATATATTAAAAAAGAGACAAACTATGAGAGATCACATGATCTATCTATTCTTGGCAAATTTGTCAAGATCATTCAGAAATGTTTGTATGAAGAGTTGAATAATTGTGATGCACATTTGAGTGATCTGATATGTGTTTTAAACGAAAGACCAGAATCACTGTAACAACCTCCAAGTGTTGCAATTTTATATTTAATGCTCCTCAACATATGACTTGCTTAATTCATCAGTACCAGGTGGCATTTAACTCTGTATAACCCGAGACAACTATCAACTGGGCAGTAAACTTCCCTCTGTATGCCTACGCCTCGTCCATTAAGTGTATATAACGGGCGAAATTATCCCTTACTTTTCAACGTGAAAATACAAGGTGATGCATGAAAGCAGGAGAAATGTTGGAAACGCGTGAGTAGCACGGCGAATGCGTGGGACTTGGGAGCCCTGCAACAATCTTAACTGCACAAAGAAATTATACTGAATGCCACACAGTGTGTGCATACTCATTTGCAGTTTAATGCACATGGGCCAATGACTCAGCATTATGTCTTATCAATATCACATTTATATCACATACGCAAGGATTTTCTCAAAGTCATGTGAGCCTACATGCGGCCACCCTACACGAGGCAGGAAGGAGGAATTACACGAGATTCACCCACGAGATTGTCTCACTAGTCTTAGAATGATTTGTTACAAAACGATTTAGGCTACTATTGTTCGCCTGGTGTCCAAAAATTGATTATAGTTAATATTCCATTTAGTTGCACTTTTAAAAAGTCACTCCATACCAATGGACCGAAGGCGTGACGAAATATGTATAACTGATGTGTTATGCTTATGGTTCACGGTTAAATGTACTCCCATAAATAGGGCTTAGGATAAAACCATCCCATCCGTCTGCTCTTAGCGAAAATCTCTGCATTCTTCCAGCAAATATCAGAGCCTGCATATCCATCTGTCCATCAGTCAACCTAAAAATAGTGGGGGGGTTTCAATCAATTTACCAATACCCAGTTTCTAGCAAAAGTCTTCAAAAATGAACAGTGTCAGCAATGGAAAAATAGTTCCAGAACATATCAACGGATTGAACAAAAGAAGCGTTGGGTTCCAATTATCAGAAGGGCGCATACCTGTGAAATCCCACAAGGATTCGGAAGATGTGTCTATGCTTTCTGCCATTGAAGGGGCTTACAGTACTGTCCTTAGAGAGCTGGGCGAGGACACCGAACGGGAGGGCCTTTTACGCACACCATTGCGCGCAGCAAAGGCTATGCAGTTCCTTACCAAAGGCTACCATGAGACTGTACAAGGTGAGACGTTTTTATGGACTGGCCTTGAAACATTAATTCAAGAGATTTATTGATCACAAATCAACAGTCAACGAGAGATTTGTTTTAATCTTCTTTGTAGTAGCTTACCGTGTACTATTTTACTGTATAATTCATTAGTCAGGCAATCACATCCAACAAAGCCGCTTTCTGAACCTTAAAATGCATTCAAAATTAGGCAAACATGCTTTATACGTAGATGAAGAAGCTGCATGGGAACTATTCAGTAGTCTAAAGTCTAAAACCACAATTTTTCTCAGAATAAATAAAAAATGATTTACTCGTGTTCAAGTCACTTCAGTTTATAGATGTTTAACCATTTTTACCTTTCCTTTCTCAGACATCCTGAATGATGCCATCTTCGATGAGAACCACAGTGAGATGGTAATAGTGAAGGACATCGACATGTTCTCCCTCTGTGAGCATCACCTGGTGCCCTTCTTTGGCAGGGTAAAACAACATTGCATTAATAGGCCAATGTTAAAAAATAATGATAAGAATAAATATATTTCACTATCTGATCATGGCTGGCTTTTGAAACCATCCTATTATTTGATAACCAAAATGTATTACATAACTTGTTTTCATTCACCGCAATAGGTTCACATAGGATACATTCCAAACAACAAAGTAGTTGGTCTCAGTAAACTAGCAAGAATTGTTGAAATCTACAGCAGAAGACTTCAAGGTATGTCTGCTCTTGAACTATATCCCATTTATTTTTATTATTCACATTTATTCATTTAGCAGACGCTTTTATCCAAAGCGACTTCCAAGAGAGAGCTTTACAAAAGTGCAAAGGTCACTGATCATATTCACGTCATGATCAAATTTTTGAGTTAGCATGCTGATGACTAATGTCAACAGTTAATCCCCTCAAACCAGTTCTATGTATTACTGTTTATTTATTACTTACTGTTATTCTCTATTCTCTACTCTATTATTATTACTGTTTATGTAACATGTTTATTTATTTTTTTACAGTTCAGGAACGTCTAACCAGACAGATTGCAACTGCTATCTCGGAGGCATTGGAGCCAAAGGGAGTTGCAGTCATTATTGAGGCAGGGTAAGTGGCATGCCATTGTCATATTCTTCCTGGATGTATTGTACATTATCTTTCAAAAAGAAAATATTCAATGGCAGTGTAAATTCTGCATGCTAAACCTATAGTTTGTTTTAAACTAAATGTCACAGTAAGGGAGAGAGAAAGCACATTAAAACTGCACCAGTTTTATAACTTTCATATTAATGTAAAACATCAAAACTATGCCCGGGGATAGTTTGTCAAACTATTACATACCTTTCTGAGCTTTAAAATGTATTTTAAGTTTGAAATTGAGCATGTATCACAAATATTTGTCAGTTCGTTCAATGAATTAAAACTATTAACTGAAGATGGTACTCTAATCTTTTATGTTATGTGTTTCAGTCATATGTGCATGGTGATGAGAGGTGTCCAGAAAATAAACAGCAGAACTGCAACCAGCGTCATGATCGGAGTGTTCCAGGAGGATCCCAAGACTCGTGAGGAGTTTCTGTCTCTGATCAAGAGGAACTAACACAATCAAACTATCTGTGGGGCTTTCCAAGCAAAGCCTTTTTCTTTTCTTTCCTCCCTGTATTATGTATCTCACTGACAGTCTAAGTTGATGTCAAGCATTCTCTTCTGTAGTTTTCCCCCCGAATAAGAGTCTCTGTAGGGCTCATCTCAACTGGTGCTGCTGCATTTATAGAATTATTGTCAAATGATTGGTGCAAAAAACGAACAGGGACCCATTATCATTATTTAGGGTTTCCTTCATTTATACATGTTGCGTTATATGTAATATCATAAGTAGTCCTGAGGTTGTGATAATGTTGATATGACACCATTGTTACTGTTGCGTATATCTGTATATTATGTATATGTTCACAGTAAAAAACAACAACACATTTATAGAATAGCAAGTGCTGCCAATCTAGAGTTGATTGGACTTAACCCTTAATCCAATGGTGATAATACTACAGTAACTACAGCTGTTTCACAAACACACCTCCATAACCTTAAATTATGTCAATGTTACTGAACCGATCAATTTCATGTCAAATAAATAAAGATTTCGTTAGTTTGACAATTTCAAGAAGGCTTCTGTCATCTATAATTCCTGGAATCTGTTTGTGTCTGTGTCCATGGCTCGATTATTTTGAAAACCGGGCACTCAATAAAAATCGTTGGGTGCCTTGCTCAGGACACAAGATAAAGTGTCCTCTGTAATGTTTTTTGAGAAGCTATTTTCACAGAAAAGAAAAAAAAGTCCTAAAAAGTCACACATGTTGCATCACAGGCACTTTATGGAAAAACTCAAATGAGGTCTTGCTGGACAACATTTCAATTGACAATTTAAAAATACATTTTTTGAAGGGTGCCTTCTTTTTACATATTTTTTTTGTGGAAACGTTTTGATTGGGAGAAAATTGGACAGTGGAGGATGCTCAAGAACCAGAGATGGATATTTCATCAGTACCCATTCATTTTAAACAGCAGTGTTCTCACCTGCTTGTGCCTTCATGCCTCTTTCAGTGGTAAACCCGCTTGTTTCTGAATAAGACCCCAAAATAGATTGACAGTAATCACATTTATTCAGAATAGAGAAGTTGAATGGGAAGAGGCTACACTGGTGTCTGCATGTACTCAGGATGACCTGAGGCATTAACCTCAACAGCATGTGTTCAGGCTCAACATTCCCTGTTCGGAGAGAGAAGGTTAACTCCCTAGTGTGCTGGGAGTGCTTAACTAAAATAATAAAATGCAAGTTTGGGCAGAAAAGGAGCACCGTTACCATTAAAGCTTTTCATAAACATGTTAAAATGAAACAACAAACTATAAGGTCAGTCATTTAGAATGGAGTTGGCACCTTTATACATCAATATAAATGAATAAACGTTCAAATGTCAATCCTGGTGATCTTTCAGTTTAGCTGACAAATATTCAAGGTATTTTCCTTCTAACTTGGATAGGGTATGGGAGAGTAGGAGGTTTGAAAGAGAGAGTGTATCAGAAGGGGGTAGAGGGTCAAACTGGGTTTAAGTGTGCAAGTTGTGGGGATATTGTGGTTGGGTAGGGGAGTTGTGCTCAAACTAATACTCGGTGCTCCAGTCATTGGCATTAGAAGCCAGAGTGAGTAAGGAGGTTGTCTAGAGACTGTGCTTGGATGGGGAGTAGGGATAAGACATAGTATGTGCTTAATTAAAATGGACATATTGGGTTGTCTCATTCCCTGTTAACATCCATTCTATACAGTCATATTCAGTTCTTTGGGCATAAACCCAGGTTCATGTTATATTTGCACTGCAAGTCAAACCAAATAGAGCTTATAGTGTTTTCTTAACAAAGGATAGGTGGAGGAGTCACTCTTCAAACACGAATATTCACTCTTTATACTAAAGGGATTCCATTCTGTTTCTTAAAGAAAATGTTTGTTTAGATGAGGTGGACCTTTAAACTCATGTAAAGCTCCTGGATGAAAGGTACAGAGTGCAGTACAACTCATTCCATCTTCCTCTATTTATAACTATGAATGATATTAGAAAACAATTACTCAAAACTTAAAAATGCATACTTTTTTCCTTACAGTTTATAATGTAAGTTTGTACAAGTAAAAGGATTAAAAAACGGTTAAAAAATAAGGTACTTTGGGAGGCCTATACAGTCTTGCTGAGGATATTGACTTGGGTCTGTGCTCCTTTGGTTGTAAAACTGCAATATCACCCCACAGACAGCAGGAAACACATGAAGCTTTTGCGATGCCCAAATCTAAGATGGTCTCCTCTTACATCAATTTCATCGTCTTTCGGTCACTCTCTCCCCTGTTTATGACGTCTCTGTCCTCAGTTCAGATGTGTATCCAGATTGGTTGTTGGCTTTGCCTTTTGCCTTGCATCACGTGATAAGACAGCAATTAATACACCGCGGCCCCAATCTTCTCTTTAGGGCTCCTTTCTTCCTCTTGGGGGTAAGGATGGCGATGATGGCCTCATCAAACACAGTCTTCAGTCCCTTCTGCGTCAGGGCAGAGCACTCCACGTAACAACATGCTCCAATCTGGGAAAAGAAACGATGCACGGGCCGTCAAACAAACAAAGACTAATCAGAAGACACAAATGAGAATTCCTCTAAATTCGAACCAGACCAGAAGGAATTATATCACTCTCCTGCTCAGTGAGCTCCCCTCTCAAATCACAGTCCCTCCCCACTGCTAACAGCAGTATACCTCTTTGGCCAGCCTCTGGCCCTGCTCAGTGGTGATTGGCTTCTCTTTCATGTCATTCAGCTTGGATATGGTCTTTGGGTCATCACGCAGGTCAATCTGAAATGAATGGAGATAACGCAGCAGGCTTCCTGTCAGCAGATACACAACTCAACTGTGAAGGATCAGGCAAAGTCTTGAGTTATGCATTCTATTATATGAGAGTACAGTTGTACAATGATAAATGTATCAGGGAAGCCTGCTTGCTGTGTGGCATTTTTATATTAAATCTACTTCCCTTACCCTACTCTATGTGTTGTCATGGAATTAATAGTAGGCCTATTCGTCCCGTCATCTACTGTGCACACATTCATTTAAAAGCAAAGCACATAGACCCCATGTAAAAAAAACTTTGTATTTAATGAATGCACTTATAAAACACACACTCCCCATGCATAACTTAAGTACATACAGTACTTTCAGACAAAGCAACTCCCGTTGAGGCTACCACAGTGTGCACCGATTGGCAGTTATGTGGCTCCGGTCTCATGTCTGAACCTATGGACCTACATTAGCATGCAACTCAGGCAACCGACTGATTAATTGACAAGGGATAAAAGACTAGTAAATATCAGCTGACAGTGCAATAAATCAAACGTCTACAATGCTAACCTCTACACCACTATGCCCATGCTCTGCTGCTGCTTGTCAGGGAACACGAACAGAGTTATGAACAATTGTGGATTTGATGTGTAGACTAGCGAGTTCTTATCATGGAGATGGTCCTCAATATGAATACATCTGAGAGCTCTAAATAGTCCAAAGTGAGTGTAATCTGAGTGTGGTGTTTGGTAGTAGCATTTTATAGGCACCAGTGATATCAATAAAGCGAGAATGAGTTCTAATGTACACTGTATATACTTAAAACACTAGCTGCATCGACCACACTCACCTGGGTTCCTATGAGCAGGTAGGGGACAGTAGGTGCATATTCCTGCAATTCCGGCACCCACTCCTCCCTAACGTTCTGGAAGCTGGCTGGGTTAACCACAGAGAAGCAGATGAGGAAGACATCGGTCATAGGGTAGGACAGGGGCCGTAGGCGGTCATAGTCCTCCTGGAAAAGTGTGTGTTTGAGAGGTAGAGAGACAGGAGAGGAACATTTAGTCATTTAGTCAGGAAGAGGGTCGATCATCTTGCAGCTCCCTTTTATCACATGTACGGAATTATAATTCATAAATTATTCAATTGTAAGAAAAATGAGTCCAGTGAGTGTACAGTCATCCTTTTAAAAAGTGAGAGACCGCATGAGAGAGTTACAGAAAGAGAGAGACTACACTGCTATGCTTACAGTATCTGCTGGGTTCTTCCAAGCGAATAGGCTGTTTTATGAAAGTAGTGAGCAGTTTTATGACAAGAGCGATGCGCATAAAAAATTAGCCATTCCAGCATTAGGTTATAAAATGAAGGAATATGCAGATTCTACCAGATGACCTCTGTCTTTCAATATTTTGCTTTGTCTCTGTCACAATTTGCCACAAGGGATTTCTTCACATTTGCAGTACTTCACAGAAATCAAGAAGAAAGGCATGAGAGCTTTTTCGCCACTGCAACTGCCATCTCCGATATGCCTCAAACTATTGCACAGTGACATGATCAAGGATTTCCTTACCAAAAGCAATCCCACACTCTCTTGCCTGTCACTGATAAACGCCTTTGGCAGCTTGTTACTGTATATGCACAGAAGTAAATATATGTGTATATTAGGTCCGGTGTCATCCCCACATACTTACAGTATATTCATGAGCAATCCCTCTGAATGATGTGGACGTGTAGTGATGTATGATTTGAGTGGGGTCATACAAATGAAAAGTCTAATCAGCCCAATCCAGTCAAACTCAGTCAATCAATCAACATCCCTCTGCCCGGAAGATAAAATGTTTCGATACAAATTGCCAACATTCTCTCTTATTTCACTCTCTCAGTGTCACAACAATCACACTTTGGTTCAGTGCTACTGTAAAGTTTATTGAGAGAGGAATACTCTGGCATCTGATTCAAGTCGTTTACATATAAATCTAATGAGGAAAATAAATCTGTATGCTAATGAATTATATAGCTTGTCTATGACTTTGAATAGGAACGTTTATATTATGTACATATTCGATTAGAAGTTGGGCAGATATACTGCTGAGTTGTAGACAGTTTCTGAAGGAACTGACATTATCAGCCCTCCTGGAAACATGACCAGATCACATAGAAAGAGGGCTGAGATGTCTCAAGATGTCTTGTGTAAGATCATGTGAGTGTTTGTGTCTGTACTGGTCTGTGAGAGAGTGAGTGTATTTGTGTGTGTGTGTGTGTACAGGAGCAACATTCATCCCCCAGTATACGCGCAGAACACAGTCTTGCCGCCGTCGCAGCAGCTTACTGTAAACACAGCAACGTCTCAGGTTGTACCACGACAGCTGAAGCTGTAGATCTCTCTGATTATCACACTGTGTCTTTAGTACATACCTACCTTATGTCATGTATGTAAATGTCACCTTTACATTACGTGTGTTTATCAAGTAGTATGAAGGAGATGAGTGCCGATGAAGGGGAAGGAAAGACAGAAAAAGAGACAGAGGTGTAAAGAGTGAAAGATTAGTAGAGTGAGATAGAGACAGAGAGAGCACAGGGCGTGTTTGGAGTGCTAATAAGCAGGCTATATGCATACCACCTCTCTTATACATGTCTATACATTTCTTTGAGGGTGAGGCTTTGCATGGCATGCCCACTGTGTGTGTGTTGTTGAGTCAGTGACATATGAGAGCTATGATATCAGTGAGTCATTCCTCCTCCCCCTCATCCTCCACAGTCACTTTGGCTGGCGGTGTCAGAGACACAGACGCCTGTTCAAACATGGCCGCTGGCTAGGAAAACAAGCGCAAGGAGACGCTTCTGAGTTCTATCTATGGGTTTTATTGGACATGAAGTTAGGCAATACCTTGAGGCGAAGCACATGGATGCTGTTCAATGGAGGGGAAATGCATCTTTAAGTACTCCTTCTGTTTGCAATCACGGTCCGTGATAAACAAGCTTCAATGCTCATCAACAGCAGACAGCTTAAGAGTTCAGAAGGGGCATCTAGCTACATAAGGCTACAGCTCAGTAAAGATGGCCCTTATGGCTGAGTAAAGCCCACTTACTGCCTCCCCCCTGCTGTGATGTCTGGGGGTCACTGGGCCACATTAGGGCAATGAGTCAAAAACTGTACCAAAAAGGGCTGGCTATGGGATGAGTTAATGTAGCAAAGTAGTAGAAATGTAGGAATGAGTAAGGCGGATTCTAAGGCGGATGAGTCAAAAACTGTACCAAAAAGGGCTGGCTATGGGATGAGTTAATGTAGCAAAGTAGTAGAAATGTAGGAATGAGTAAGGCGGATTCTGGGAGAGGGAAGCGGGGCGGCGGCGGTTGGGGCAGTGTTGCCATGGGTACAGCAGCACTTGATATCCACTTCCTGTTTCCTCCACCAGAACAGTGATGCTGCTAGTTTCACATTAGAGCAGCAACAGCAGGGGAGGATGAATAAATAAATAAATAAAGACTCGTTACTCAGTTCTGCATCTACACGTTCAGAACTAATAGAATGGGCTGCATGTCTGGCTACATGTAGTATGTCCGGATGGGACGGCATACAAAAACACAGTCAGAGCACAATAACTTACCCCTATTACTGGTCTGGTATAATTATGTTACCCTGGTATATTTTTCTGATGTTATTGTTACATGGGGTCACAAGGGTATACATGACTCTCCATCATGTGCAAATGGGTCACTGATATCCTCTGAAACAACAAAGAATTGTGGGAGCTCCAGCCCCCTGCCAGGGATATAAATATTAAAAAAGTCCTTGGAGACAATAAAACATGTTTAATGCAGAGCCAGAGGTGAAGACTACAGAAAGGAGAGGAGGAATTGGTGTCTGTGGCTTGGTGGTTTGCACTAACAGAGACAGAGGGAGAGAAAATGTACAAAGATTTAGTTTATCCACATTCTGGGTCACCTCTATGGGCCGAATTAGCGGTCTGAAAATCCGCTCTCTCACCCACACCCCCTCCTTTCTGTCTCTCTGTCTTCCTCTTTCCCTGTCTCTCCCTCTTCCTCTCTCGGTTTCTCCCTCTCTATTTTGCCTTCCCCTTCTCTCTCTATCCAGTCTTTGATCAGATGCTGAAGCTATAAACATTACCAGCTGGCCTTGTGCTCTGCATAAAGAGGTCAGATGAGGTGGGGGCGAAGGGGCTGTGCAGGCTGAGCAGTAACTCTATTCTCCGTGGCCTCAGCACCCACACTCGACATCCGGGTAACTTCTCCATTTCACAAGCGTTTTGAATCAGCTAAAAACAAATATGCTGCTTCTGACACACATAGGAACAAACACAAAGTTGTACGCCTGGGTCCCTTGGCAACTGATTTACAACCACATGTTTCTTCAAAAGAATATAATTGGTCTGGACCGTATGTTTGATTGTTGGGGCTTTGATTCTGTACTGACTCTGAAGAGACAGAAGGTTGCTCCTGGAATTGATTTTCTAACAATGGACTCCCTGAATATTTCCAAGCCGTCCTCTTGGCGCTCGTCACCTTCCCAGCGAGGGGGTTGGGTTTCAGCTCAGGACACATTTGGACTTCACACAGTTAAATCTGGTCCTGAGAAGTGTGAACTATTCTTTGCTGTGTGTCACTTGCCACTTTTAGATGGCGGAAAAACCGTTGGGGAGAGTGGAGGGCCACGGAAAGTGGCCGTGTTTATATGCGCGCTGTGTACAGAGTGTGAAACATTACAGTATGTGTGTGAATACACACGTTTCAGTGTGCGCACAGTGGGAGTTGAACTATACTCTTGTAACATAATGCTACATTGTAAAGACAAAGCCTAAGCATTGGCCAGTCCCATTAAGATGGTGACATCACTACTGGACATAGGACCCCTGTTCTCCACATAATAGACCTATTGAGACCACTCACTACCAGCACTGTCAATCACACACAGCAGACTCTGGCTCCACAGCCATGTGTGAAAACCATCACCTGTTGCAGCTTAACTTCCAAACTGAAATTTGTGGGTGTGTTTAGAGCAACGTGGTTTGGTTACCAGTCCATGAGACAAATGGGATCGACAGAGAAAGAGAGAGACTGAGAAATTATGTCCTTGGACGTGGCATGCTTGGCACTGAGCCAGAGTTAAAATAAACTGTACCTGACCAGCTGTGTCGTACAATCCCAATAAATACTGCTTCCCGCCAACATTGACACTCACTGCAAAGCAATCACAAAGGCTGGATGAGAACGACACAGAGAGAGAGAGAGCTACAGAGAGAGAGAGCTACAGAGAGAGAGAGAGAGAGCTAGAGAAAGAGCGCTATGGGGAGAAAGGATTGTCTCCCCTCCTCCCCCTAATAAAATGAAGGCAAACAAGTGGTTTGAATAATATTGTGAAACTACGGCTATTTTCTAAATAAATGTTTATGCTACACATTCCAGGGATATCATTTTACTAGCCTAGTTTACATCCTTTTAACAACTTTTGCTAGACAGGCGTTTAAGCAATTTGAGTGCAAGCATAGGGATTATGCAATCACTAATGGTTAGGCTCATAGATAAATGTTTAGGTTTAAAGTAAAAACTACCCATACCTGCATAGTGGTCAAACACAGTGGGCACATACTCCTCGGGAAAGGCGTCATTGGCATAGCTCATTAACAGACATGTTTTACCCACAGCACCGTCACCAACTACAACGCATTTCAACATAATAGTACCGGTTCCGTTTGCCATGATCCGGACATAACCATAATCCTCCGACGCCCTGTTTTCCTGAGCTGCACGGTGATCCCCAATCGACAGGCATCACCAGCGTCTGAGTCCAATTGCGCGACTCACCGAGATCAATTGGAATTGCATCTCTCCCACCGTCCACGTATCACAAATTTGCCAGTAAATATTATGGGGGTTTCCTCTCGCTCCTCATATACAGACGAAACACACAATGCAGGTTTCACTACTTCTTATTCAGAAATGGATTAACTCAGTGACAACATCTCTCTGTCCCCCGCCTAGGTCTGTAAGTACAGTCTGCAATACGCGAGCGTGGAAGTCACGGCGCCTGTTCCCCAGCTCGCCCCTTGGCTCTCGGTCCCTCGTTTCGTTTAGGTTGGCAGTAGCCTATAGACAATGTGGGTTCGTTTGCTGGAGAGGCGGGGCTAGAACTTGAGACCAAGGGGCTCTAGTCAAACTCCACAAGTGGTATCCTAAATTTGCGTTCACAATTGCGGGTTCCCTACGTTTTTCTCCCACTTACCACTTCAGGATAATAACCGTAGCCTCCAGGAGTTGAAACAGCACTGACTCAAACACAGTTCTACAATCATCTCAGTTGCAACAGACCAGTTTGCAGTAGTCTAAAGATTTTTAAAGACATCATGTGACTTGATCATAAAGTTTGAAATGCATGATAACTTTTCCACTCATTTCATAAAATCGTGGAGGGGGAGGGGCATAGCCTCCGGAAAGAGAGATTATTTTTGCATAGCTAAGGCCTATCAGAATGTAGCTGACATCCTGAATATGTTATTCAGATCATCTTCTTTTATATTTGAAACTAAAGCCAATGGGTTTTCAAGAAGTGCAAAATGTATGTCTACTCGCTACCTTGTACACTTTCATCTCTTATCAACTGTATTTGACGATGTTCCCTAGCCAGATGTTAGTGTTCCAATCGGCTTGAAGGGGCGTGACCATGCAAGCAGCAGGAGCAGTGCGCTGAGGATGCGCCGCCGCTCCGACCGTCCTGGTAGCGCTGTCATCACATTTGACAGTTGCTGCAGCTGTCACGTGACCAAACAATTACCTCATCCTTGCTGTCAAAATCATGTTGCACTGTAGGTGTTGTAAATATTACTTATAGTAGCTATGCAGTAGTTGACGGCCAAGGAACATTTGAAATCACATAACTAGACGCTGGCTATTTGTAAATGAACTGTTGCGTATGGCAATTCATAGTACATTTCTGTACCCCTGCTCCACAACTTATAGTGTGTATTAACTTTGTTGTTGACAAGTAGGTCCTGTCAGCTGCATGAGTTCATTAGTGGACTGCTGGCCTTATTTCCTAGTGGGTGACATTTAATACCAACTGGCTATTTCTGTAACAAGACTACTTTAATGGTGAGTATATACACAGCATTCAGACCATAAAAAAAGACATTTCAGCCTACAGTAAATTGACTAGACACAATGACCCATATTGACAATGCAAAATTGTATTATCCTAACTTTAAAAAAACGATGTGCACATTTATTTATACAGTGGTACCATGGTCTAATACCACATTTAACATTTGATGGAAGAATTGAAGACTGAGAAAGCCAAACAGACATTGCAAGAAGCTTTTTGGAAAAATGTCATGCTGGAATAGCATGGGAGTTCTTAAGATATTCAGAAATTAATGTAAATAGAACTTAGATTCAACTTTTCACTCAAACTGCACTATTATATCTATCATGTTCAGCAATATATTTGTGTTTAAGTAATCCACAGTCTGCATACTACATTGCATCTGTGGTAGTCTCTCTGCTCCTCTCATTACAACACCCCCCTGTGCACACACACACACACACACACACATACACATCTTCAAAAGAGCATCCGTCATCTGTTGGTCATTTAAAGTGAAGATGCGTAGCACCAAGACAGAAGAGAGTTGTGCAGGCAATCACAAAGCTGAGATGAGCTCCTAAATTAGAGTGTGCAGGGCAGGCTCGCTGGGAGGCTTTGGTTAAATTACAGGCCATATTTTTAGTGAAAGCTGGGCTCATCCCTGGACTGGCAGCAGCTGAGGACCATCACTCATACGCCTGTCTTCCTCCAGCTTGTTAGACGGAGGGCAAATGAACACTATCTATGAAAGGATGTGCAAGCATAACACATCTGTGTGCGTGATAATAGTGTGCGTGTTTGCTTCGCCTTGGTGGAATTAAACATTTTGAGCTACAGCAGCTTCTTGTGCATTTTCCGTATGCTTCATTTACCTTTGGGTATGGATATTTTCATCTGGGTTGTGGAATTGTAATGAAAATGAATTGTGTTTCTGCAGAAGAACCACTCTAATGCCTGTTTCTTCACTGTGCTGGTATATTTCTACAGGTGAGGTTCCAAGATGGAGCAGGGGTGTGTGTGAGGCAGTCACAGGAAAACGTTGGTCAGGGCAACAGAAACGCACTCGTGGCTGCTCAGCTGATAAGCTGGAGGGAAAAAGCAGGAGAGGTCATGGGGAGGAAGCAATCTGGTTAAAACTCTTTGTCTGGAGACAGCCATTGAACAGCCATGTCGGCATGCCACGGTAACCCTGTCAAATACCATTGAGCAATCTGAAGGTTAAATTGATCCTTTGTATCACCAGTAAAAGAAAATGAATCCACTTGAGTTGGGAGCTATGTTGAAAGGTTAAGAAATCCATTCAACAAGGATGAGTTTAATTGATAAAGTATAAATCATAATTCTTACCACCATAAATAAAGAATTTAGAAAACCTTCAAGGCAGTGGTTGATTTTTTCACGGTTTGTGTATTTACACCTCTGAGATATCCCTCTCAAAAAACTTCTGTGATACACTAAATCCTACCTTAGTAGTTGCACAGGGACATCTTGTGGTGCAATAGGATAACTGCGGCTTTCCATTGCATTATTCTCTTTAGCCTGCGCACAAATGACATGCTGTAACTATGAATGACTCTCAAATTGTCTCTGTTGTTAACAGGTTGAAACCCTTTTTTAGTCGCACTGTATAGATGGAACACAAGAAAGAAGGCAGGGTTCTCTACTGCCGTGTCTGAATCATGTTTGTCCTGGAGATGAATCTGCACAAGAATGAACAAATGAAGCTCACATCCTAGTTTGAAACCAATTCAGTACAAACAGAGTCCAAAGATAACAAAAGTGCATCCCTTGGGGGAAAATAACAAGCCAAGCATCCTGTCCTATCTTGTTTTTTCGAAACTTTATGTTTGGAATAGAAAAAGTGTTAGAATCACCAGTCTAGAGAACTGATACAGACCTGATAACCAAAGGATTTTGATAAAGATGAAAGACTTTAACTCCCCCTTAAGCACATATACAAGAACCCCCTCTATTTCGGAATCTGGACATTTTCTCTGGTGTGCCACAACAGAAATATATATATATATATTAAAATTATAATAAAATAAGGACACATGTTGATTACTTGATGATTAATTTATTATGATACAAGTGCAAGAAACAATAAATAGATAAATAAATCAACAAAACTGGATTGGGATTTAAAAAGCAGTGACAGTCCTACAAACACAATCCAAATAGTATCCTGCACTATGAAGAGGTCACCAAAATAATCATATAGTCCATGAAATTCTTAGTAAACGTTGGTGTCCTCAGATGTGGTGAGGTCCAGACGGTCTCCCTCCCACCACTCTCCCTCAAGTACTCCTAAGATCTCCTGCAAGGACAGGGCAGGGAGCTCAGGCAGTGAGGTGTGCTGATGCAGGTCCTGCCCTGGGTGGCTAGACAGATAAGACTCTGGAGAGGCTCTACTCCAGGGACCATCCAACTGGCAGTACTGGCCCTCCATAGGTGAGGAGTTCTCCTGGCCCACCTCCCAGCAGCCAGAGTCAGGGGTGGATGGAGCCTGGCCCTTGGACATGGGCTCTCCACAGGCCATGTAGAAGGGCTGTTGCTGCTCTGATGATCCTGGATAAAGCAAACCTTCGCTGGAGCCTGAGTTGTAGCTGCTCCCTTCCAGAGGACTCCACGTGGACGGCAGTGGGGATGGCTGGTCTCCCATTTGGGGCCAGCCTCCTGGGACCATCTGGTAACCAGGTTTCCCAACTGCATGGCTGGAGCTGGCGGCCAATAGAATACTATGGCGAAGGCCAAACATGGAGCTGTAGTGGCAAGTGTCCTTTGGGGTAGAGTAAGCAGGTGGGCAAGTGCCATAGAAGCAGTCTGCCTCCACTTCCTGCTTTACCTGTGCTGGGTAGGGTGGCGGTGAGCACTGGGAGGGCAGAGGGGTGGAGCTAGACTGAGTTCCACCGGTGCTCATGGGGAGTGGATCCGGGGGAGTGGTCTCTGACTGCCAGAGGGCCTTCTTGGCTCCCTTACACTTCAGTGTCCGAGCTCGTCTGTTCTGGAACCATACCTAAAGAGGAAAGGTACTCTGTCATATATTTGCAAGGCCATACTGTTGATGTTATTGCTGTTGACTAAGATAGTCTGCTTTGCTTTGTGTTTTTGTTAATTATTTTCGTAGTTTACCAACAAACACATAGACAAAATAGTGAAAGACTGGCTCTTATCTAGTTGGTATCTGCTCTGTTTGCTGTAAGTGTTGTACATTCTACAAGTCAATCCAAATAAAACCAGCAGATAAAAAGTGCTTACTTCATCTTAATGATGAAACAGATTAACTAAAAGCCTGATAGCAGTATCAACAGTTCTGACCTGTAGGCTATTTGAACACAAAGCACTGTTTATCACAACAATCCCCTGCACGTTGTCTTATATATTGTCATATTGTATGTGTGTATATCTGTGTGCGTGTGTTTGTGCGCATGCATATTTTCATGAAAATCAGTGACCTGCCATTAAATACAAAAGATGATGATGCAAGGTTCCATCTTGGCCATGTTTTTACCTGGATGCGAGACTCGGGCAGGCCAGTGGTTTGGGACAGGCTCTCTCTCAAGCTGATGCCAGGGTAAGGGTCCGTCTCGAAGGTGATGCGCAGGAGCTCCACATGCTCCTTGGAGAAGCTGGTTCTCTTCCTGCGGCTGGCGCTCCGGGATGGGCCTGAGGTGGAGGTCACCTGTCTGGGGGCCTCTAGGGGGAAAACACAGGACAGGGACTGGGTCAGACATTGCTCCAGGGCAGGACAGTAGGTTGCGGAGGAGTTCTTATCCTGGGCTTGTCTACAACACTGTTCCTCACTAAAATAGCCCTGTAATGGAACACTTGTGGTGAACCATGTTATCATACTAAATAATCAGGAATCACAGTTATGCAAAGATGCTGTGTAATGGTAGAACATCAACAAGCAAGCGAACTCGAGTCCTGCAATGTGTCAATGTTGTTTTTGACACATGCAGTATGATAAATAAATCTGAGACATATATACACTTCTAGGCATTTACAGAAGAAACCAGGCCATTCTACATTCAGCCAGAAAGCTGCAAATTACATTCAGTGTCAGCCAATGACATCTCCTTACCAATGCTGGTGTCCTTCCACATAATTCTGTGAGGTCTCTGGTTCCTTCGGTTCTTCTGAGTGTAGGTAGGTGAAGATGCTCCTGCACTGAAAGTCTGAATAGCTTTGTTTCCTGACGGCAACAGGGGCCTATTTATATGAATCACCTGAGATCCCAAGCCCACCTTAGCACTCCTCCCATCAGAGGTGCTGATTGTGCAGTGTCATCTTATTGGTGACAGTTTGTTTTGAAGGAGCAAATGAGAGAATGGGGGATGGGGGTGTGTATGCTGTCTTTACAATACTAAAGTTAAGATCATCTGACCAAC
The DNA here is from genome assembly GCF_021917145.1 of Hypomesus transpacificus. Lineage (NCBI taxonomy): Eukaryota > Metazoa > Chordata > Actinopteri > Osmeriformes > Osmeridae > Hypomesus > Hypomesus transpacificus. The sequence goes on from NC_061070.1 coordinate 13,197,824, forward strand.
CCACACACACCCCAACATAGAACCAACCATAGCAGTCCCCATCAAAGTACATGCAAGATCAGTGGCATCTTTCATACAGTACTATGTTACAAATATATTTGGAATGTGAAAATGTTGTTTGAATATGTTTAAATAAGCAATTTGTTTAAAAGTACAATAACATTTTAAAGTGTATTATTTACATATCTGTTAGATTTTTGCCCCCCAAAAATTGTGATTTCAATATTAGCCACTAAAAGGTGGTTTCTGAAAGTCCTTTAATAGCATATGCAAAATAACAGAGCTTAATCAGCAAAACAATACACTTGAAAATGGTTACCTCACATGACTAACAGGATAAGCAAAATTCAAAAGAAACTTTTGCAACTTCTGATTTCTTTTCAAATGCAAAACAGTCAGTATACTTGGGAAAACTGGTATTGTTAATTGTTTAATGATTAATTGGACCACTATCTCCTTATTTAGATAGAGTAGAGCCATTAGACTGAATGGGCTAGCATGTGCCCACTACTGAGTTCTTAAGACAACTTGACATGTCTAGGCCTTGTGAGGGTGACCTTTCACCTCGGTGACATCACTAATTCTTTAATTTGGATGCAAAAAAAAAGGTTAATACAATATACATTGACTGTATACCTAGCTTGCACATACATGGAGCCCAGTGGAATCGCAACCATGTTTTCTACAAATACAAAGACTTATAATATCAGCATCTACACAACACAGAGGCATTCCTGGTTCCTTCACCCCTTATCTGACAGACTGAGGATCAGTGTCTCCATGCGTTGAGGTTGGCTCCTGAGAGTCCCACTCATTCAGGTCAAAGACGAATGTGGATGGATCATCCAAATCTAATCACATTTTATGCATAGACTTGTGGCACACTCCAAAATCAGCTAAATCCGGAGTGGCTTTATAGAGTGTTTATTTTTAAAAGTAAACAGTTAAAAGTAAGTTAAAAGTAGCTTACCTTTAGGAATTAGGATACTTCCATGGGATGCACTTTACCTTCAACATTTGAATGCTTCCATTGTGTTTAAAACATAACTCTACGTCATTAGTCGTAGACTACTTTTGTAATATTGAATCTGCTTCATCTGATTACAGTTTATACCTATGTTGTCCACAGGTTTACATACAATGATCCGTGAGTGAGTGATTGAAGACTACTAATAGTTTGACTACTGAAAGGGTCAGTCGATTGATGGCAACAAATGGATCAAACGGTTGTATCATTATTGTCATGCAGAATGGTTAATCCTGGGTCATTGACCAGTTTAGAAGGCTGTAGCACTTTTGAGTTCAACCAAACAAATACTTCCCGGAAAATTTATATTGATCAGTTATTAAGAAATGATCAGTACTGCAACAATATGTTATGTTATTCGAAAATATATGAGTCCTCACTCTCATACCGATTAATGGCACTCTATAAAATACTTCATGGGGAATTTACAGAGTATGTAGATTATTAACTACACATTCAATCAGCAGGGTGAATTTACACTGTGCATTTGTGTTGTGACTGCACGTTCAGATTAGAGAAGGGGACCAACCAAGCAACCATGGCAAAAAGTGATGGGTGCGATTATTTTAAGAGGACCAGTCTTTTCTGGATAATTACAGTAACGCTTTCAATGGGATACTTCACTGTAAGTTAACAGAACCCATGTCGTTGTAAGATCATTTTTTTACGATAAGGTATGTTTTATTTTTCAGTGCCCCCGTGTTACTTAAACTTCCAGCAAGCTAACGTGTTACTTTCATTAGATTCCGGGTAGCTATAGCTAAGTACAACAATTCTAAATTCTGAGTTGACAGAGAATAACCAATATTATTGTATGCGTTGATTATATAGCTAGCTGATTTTGCTTTGTGTGGAATCAATTAAACAATACCTTACTTTAAAATACATTTGATTTTAGAATGTAATTTAAGTTCGAGCAAGAGCTAGCTACCTTTCTTCTAACTACTGTACTGTAGGTAGCCAGTTAGCCACTTTTCAGGTTATATCAGTCAGTTCAGCCGTGTTGATCAAGTGATCTGTTATCAATTTGGGTTAAATATTATCTGGATAAGTATATTTGTCGAGTATGGCAAAAGTCAAGGCTATGCATGTGTTATAGCTGGCCTACATAGTTTACGTAATAGCAATCCAAAACGTCGAGTTTTTTTAGGAAGGCTACAGTAGTGTGGGCATACGTGTGGATAACTAGGCTAGCTAAACTCTAATTATGTGGCAAGCTTGCCATTTCATTCATTATCGAGTTCCCCATCTCTTGCTTCATTATCTAAACTGCTCCCTCTGAGATAAATGTCAGGTGCTAACTGAGTGCCTAGTTACAATACCACGTTCAAACAAAGACGAATGGGTTTGGCCTCATTCAGGGTCAAAGGTGGGTTAGTTCACAATAAACCTTAGTACACAAGCTGGAGGCCCTGTGAGACCTGAATAATAGATGTTTTTTGTCAGGTGCGTTGTGTGTGATCCATGCCTATATTCTAGTATGATACTATGAAACTATGGACTTGACACACTTCAGGCTAAACTGACTTGGATAATTGACGGATTGGATAGGCCTTGGGTACCATACAGTAGAATATCTTACAGAATTATCTGTTTTGTTCTGTTGTTTTATGAGATGACAGTCTCTAAATGTTTATGTATTTCAGTGTGTAGTCTTCATGCCGGAACATGTCCCTTATGACAACCTGGGCCCACTCGGCTCGCTATCCAAATACCTGGTGCACAACCATCATGAACTCATGGTACAAGGGTAAGAAACAGTGGACGCCCACTAACACAGTATCCACTACTGACATTAAAACCAGGTTACCCATGGTAAGACATTCAGCAAATAGCCTGAGTGTAAGGGATGAATATTGTTGTTGAATGTTATTGTTTCAATGTAGTGTAGCTTGTATGATGCTAATGAATTGGAAAGATAGATTAGCCATGAATCTTGTCACACACCAATGGATCCAATCCTTATGAAGCGCTAAGTGCCCACACGATGGAGATAATTAGTCATCTTAATCAACGTTAGCCTTTTCCTTGCCATAAAAGAAAAGCTGATAATGGCCCTGTTAATCAATCACATGACCCATTTGATAGCATAAGAACTGAGCTGTAACATTCACATCCTTCTGCTCTGTTTTAGTTGGTGGGCAGCCTGGGCCATCCATGTATTTGAAGCTCTTGTTGCCATGAGGATCTGTAGGTGAGTAAAACTACCTCTTGCGTCCCCTAGGGGTCACTGTAGTTCTGCTGCTCAGCAGTTCTCCTCACAATGCATTGCCACACCTAGTGTGTACACAAGTACAAATGTTGCACAAGACGATAAACTCTGTAGTCACTGTCGGAGAATGGGGTGAAGATTGTTTCAAACCATATGGTATGTGTCAAATTTTAGACTAAACTTGTTTTTAGAAATGTGGTATTGAAATGTGGTATTGAAATCGCTGCCATGTCTTTGCAGAGCAAAAGGGATTGCCGGACCAACGACTCGCTTACTTTGGTTTGTCCAAACGATACTGTTTGGCTTTGCTTCGCTGGGCCTGCTCATCAAGTACAAGCCTGACCGGCTTAAACACCAGTGAGACTCCAATTACCACAATGCTGTACTTTAGTAAAAGGATACATGGGTTGAAGCAGCTTCTGAACTGGGCCAGTATTGAGTGTCTATGAATGAGTTTGCTGTGAATCTCTGAAACCTTTTTTGGGTTGCTAACATTGATAACCATGGAATTCTATTCACTCATTATGAATTTAGGTACTTAACTTTTTCGTTGTTAGTATAGTATATTACTATAGTAACAAGAGAAATACACTCTCTAAGCTTGAGGCCTTCTGATCAACTGTGAGGGTAGAAATGTATCAACAGTTGTTTACAGTAAATAATACATTAGATTTAAAGTAAATAATACACATTCCTCCCAAAGGAATTGGTCTACTTTGTCAGATTATTTCTAAAATATAATTAGCAATGTTTTCAATAGATTATGAACCATGTTTATCTGGAACATAATTTGGGATTATGACAAATCATTGTCTGATTTATGCAATTAAAACTTGTAAGGGCATTAAATAAATTGTTGCTTCAGCTGGAATCAATACTTTTGAATTATAATAATCAATTTTTTTCAAAAGAGAAGCCACAAATCAGCATCAGATGTTTTTTAATGCCCACGTTTGCCTTTGAAATTGAATTGCTGGACCAATTTTGCCATACAAGATAGGAGTTCTTTTAATATGTAAAGTGTGAGCAATAAAGTTTAAATAACAAATCTATACATTTTCACGCAGTCTCTTATCCTAGCTTTGACAGGAACAATATCATAACAAAGAAACTTGCTTTACTTCTGACTGAGCAGCACCAGCTGACTCGTGTCACAGGTGGCTGATCATCTGCCTCGGGAAGCCTGTCCGTCTCCAGCCGGTGAATAGATGGTTTACTGGGCTGTTATGAACTGTGAGTTAAGGTTAAGGAGCCAAACTGAGCCTGTCCTGGATACTTCCCTGATCTACAGTAAAAGTACACAGCATGTCTTTAGTATTCAGTGGGTCAGTCTTTGGCATCATATCCGTGAGTGACTGGATAAGTTACTCTACAGATCCTCACCCAGCATTGTGGATGATGGAGACACCATCTGCATAAACCCTCTCAATAAGTTCCATTCCCACAGGATGGTAGACGGCCTACTACTATGGTCAAAGCCAAAGTAGCACGCTGGGGTCAGATTGTCCTCTGCTAACGAACTTAGAGAATTAGACACACTTAGTCGTCTGTCTCTCTGGTAATGTTTCTATCCGTTAATCAAGCGGATGACATTTTCTGGACAACTTTCATTTGCAGCAATCTCATTTGTTATATTGATACAACTGTAAACAAGCGGAACCTTCGGCCGATTGGCCAATTGAATGGATGCACCAGCACAGATGTGGTCAATCGTACTTCAGTTCTTCCTTTGGGACTTATTTGGTTTTCACAATGTACGCTTCATGTTTGGCTACCCACAATGTTTGGGGCTATCTCGTTGTTATGATCAGTGACCTATGCACTTTTGTAAAACTCTCTCTTGGAAGTTGCATTGGATAAAAGCTAAACGCATAAATATACATGTAAATGTTACTGGCTATCAAGAGACACTTTCAATGCAGGTGTTGAATTGTTCTTGCCTTCACGCGATACTCAGTTTGAACATTTTAAATATAAACAAACAAACTTTAGAACATACATTTGTTTTATTTCCTGAGATGTTTTTATATACAATCTACCAATTTAGATCTACATTATACATACATTGTATAATGTATTATACATTGTAAATTATAAATATAGAAATATATACATCAGTTCAAAAACAATCTGCTTTGAAAATAAGTAAATATCTCTCAATGCAACAGTATAATAGTTGGCTATTTGTAAAGGAACCACTACATACTGGGTTCTGTAACTTAATCATGTGGAATAGCTAAATCACACTTATACATATGCATACATTAGTTGTATAAGATGGTTCTTAAGCATTGTTAAGTATCAATATATCACAATAAGGTAATCCTTCAGCTTCCTAACTGCAGAACTGTTGGTTGAAGACCTCAACCTCTTTATTCAACTGAACATGTTTAAAAGGCTTTTCTGTACTCGTAATCATCTTTATATAGCAGCTGCAGGAAATGCCTTCACATTTTGTTGCAGCAGAGTTCATCTTTTACAGTGTGTGTGTGTTTTCTTTTTCACTAAGGATCTATAGATGCTGTCCTCTGTGTCGATCTTCTCTGTACTGTATTTGCTTTCTGCTTAGTATTGTCTTGTGATGCATTGCTGTGTGTGTGTGTGTCTATGTATGTATGCTTGTGTGTGCGTGTGCACATCGAAGGGGAGAGCAGCTGACGGCGTGTGTCCGTGCGCTCACCGGTCCAGCCAGCGTAGTGTGGGATAGCGCTCAGACAGAGTTCTGCGGAGCTGGCTAGCCTGGCTCTTATCCCTGGTTTCCACCACACACTCCACCTGTCAGGACATGCACACAGTTAACTCCTGCCACTCATGACATCATCACGCACGCGTGCGCCGAACTAAGCTAATTACACATGAAGATTGACCCTCAGTGTCTGTCTGGTTAGATAGTTGCTGGATATATAGCGTCCCATGGGGGTATATTGTTCCTCTTAGGGTTTCCCTTTCTTTTAAAAACTGTACGTGTGTCCGATCAGAACCTGTTGTTAATAGAAACACGTGGCCAAATACCTCCATACAGTTCATTCAGGATCACACACTGCACTGTAATGTAAGTACGTTCGTTGTGCTCGATCCAGAATGCACCACTTTTGCTGCAAAACCCCCAGTGGTGCCTGAGCCAAGGTTACCATGGTGATGCTGGTGCAAGAAGGAGCTGTTTAATGGAATGGAGGAGGGAGGGGGGAAGAGGAACTGGGGGGGGAAGTTGTGCCTACCTGAACCTTGAAGAGATCTGCTCTGTCGCCGTGGCTCCTGTGGCAAACATCCAACAACCTGAGACAGGAAGAGAGAGAGAGAGAGAGACAAGCACAGAGTCACATCAACATGACACATAAAAAGAACACTGTACTGAACATGGGAAAGGATAGGGAAAATAAGTATTGAGGGAGGAAAGGGAACTTAATTAGATCCTTTCTCCCCATCCTGTCAGAGAAGCTGTCGTGCCAGCTAAAGCCTCCCATGGCTTATTCTGCAAGATCGGATGTGAGAAGAACCGGGTCAGTAGCATTACTGGGAGAAGCCTAACTATACACACTCATCTCTCCAGCCACATCAACCACACATTAAGACAGAGGCAAATGATTCACTGTGGCAGTACAAGGTTAGGGGCAACCTCAACTTGAAAACTCACTTTGGAGTAAGTGTTTGTCTAGTCCATGTGTGTATTTGTGTGTGTGTGGATGTGTTTTCATTTATAATCCATGAAGCCACTCCTTAATCTCATCGGGCCTGGCATGTGCCACAGTCCATTTCCACCTCCCTCCCACCCTGCTCCCATTGTGTCCAGCTCACCTGACATCCTCTCGGGCCAGCATGTCCAGTAGCTTGGCCATGTCTCCTGGGAAGTCTCCCAACTGTACTGTAAACTTGCTGACCCGGTCATCCAGAACCAATGCCCGATCCACACACTGCCGGACCAGGTCCAGCTCCATGTTGGCGCTGCTCACCACCACAGCAACCCTCAATTGACAAAAAGGATTTAGTACTCACGTTGATAGCAGGGATAAACTGTCTTTTTGCTTAATAGTAGATAAAAATGATTTAGTACTCAACACCCAAACTATACCAAAAAGCATAGTATACTAAAACTATACTATAAATGTTTTGGGTCAAAACAAACAGAATGTGTCTGTTTAAGTTTGTGCTTGGCTGTGTTGATCTCACTTTTTGCCCTTCAGCTCAGGTAGTTGGCCGGCCAAAATGGCCGCCAGTCCCATCGCTCCCTCTGTGTCCACAGTGGCACGCTCAAACTCCTGGAACCTCAACATGGCTACCAGGGAGTCCTCCTCGCTATGAGACAACAGAGGCAGGAATCACTGACCACAGGACAATAACAGGTGCTATTCCATGCTCCAGGGAATGTGTAAATCCCTGGTGTGGATATAGTCCGTACACATGCAGCCCATTGTACATTGACTTTAGATGGATTGATTTTAGTACACTCTTTTATCTAAAACAACGTCAAACATTATTTCAGTAGGTGGGGCCAAGGAATGATCTGTATTGTAACCAAGTGCAACTGTTCAACCATACCTGACTGAGATGACTTTATCCACTAGTTTCTTAGCCAGCTGGAAGTTGTGGGTACCCAGTGAGTGTTCAACCAGGTCTGCGGTGAGAGAGAAGGTTGATATCACAGTCTGGCTGAGGGACAATGAATGAACAAAGGGAAAAGACTAGAGACATAGTTTACCTCCATAGAGCTTATTGTTGGGAGTGATGTGCATGTCTTTGACTGGACTGTCTATTTTAAGGGATTGTAGTAGAAGAGGATATCCTTCTGGTTCCACTCCCTGTGAAAGAGACGTTTGGGACAAAATGCTTCAGCTACTCATTCAGACTTGCATCATTCAGTAATGTTTTTTGGAAGTATTTAGTAGTATTAAATGGTAATAGTTTGGAAATATGAAGTAGAGTTGGGGGACACTTACAATGACCATGATGCGTGAGTTGAGGTGTTTGATGGCGACCGCTGTGCCAGCCAGTAAGCCACACTGCCCACCAGCAGGCACAATGACAGCATCTAGTTTGGACACCTGCTCATGGATCTCCATGCCCATTGTTCCCAGACCTGCCAGGTATACAGCACTGTCATCCCTGCACACCAGAGAGAGAGAAATCAACATTAAATTGAATACCTTAGAGTTCGTGTAGTGCAGGCTGTACCACCAGTGTCTCACGTCCATCAAACTGCAGAATGTATCATGCAAGGAAAGCTGGAAGATACAGTCGAATCAGAAAGGCCAGGTCAGGCCTAGTGTGACTCACTCTTCCAGACAGAGGTATCCGTTCTCCTTGGCCAGGTGGCGGGCATGGTTGAGGGAGTCCCTGGCCGTGCTGCCGTAAGAGATGACCATGGCACCGTAGTCTCTGTAGGTCCTGAGGCGCGGCGGGGAACAGCTGGCCGGCATGATGACGAACACAGGGATCTTCAGCTCCACGGCGTGATGGGCCACGGCCATGGAGAAGTTACAGTCTGTAGCCACGATCACACCCTTCTTCTGTTGCTCCTGGAGGGGTGTGTGTGTGTGGGGGGGGGGGGGGGTGGCAGGGGTAGGTATGTGTCACACAAACACACAGACACACACATGGATGCAATGATTTATGGACGCACCCACAGATATACACACGCAGGCATGAAGTCATTTTGGAGGGGTCAGTTACCAGCGTGAGGGAGGAGAGCAGGTAGAGCACTCCTCTTTCCTTGGCCGAGCCTGTGTAGTGGAGGTGTTCCTTCTTCAGGTAGATCTCCATCCCATACTGTTTGGATAGTCTGGAGTACTAGGAGCACAAACAACAACACGTTCTCATCCCGGCCATCTTTATGCTGTGGAACCCAAAGTCGGCAAAATTCGTCGACAGTTGGTTCAGTGACACAGGATGTTAGCTTTCAATACATGGAGATATCTGATCTATGGGAGCTTTCATGCTTCAGAAACCCAGTACATCAGATGTTCTTTGCTGGGCTGGCATACCGTGCAGGGGGTCTTCTGTATCCCCGACTGTATTTTGAAGGCAGCAGCACTAATGTCCTCAAAGCGGAGGTACTCGGATGTAGGCTTGGGGACAGCTTTGCTTTCACTGTCTCTTTTCTTGCTGGTTTTGGGGGGGTCCTTTAGTTGAATCTCCGGGGTGCCTTCGACCTTGATCTCCCAGGTCTTCACGTCGCCGTTCAGGAGATCCTCTTCCCCAAAGTCCTTGAGGCGCTCTGGCTCGATGAGCGTGGCGCGGCGGCTCAGGGCGCCGTTGCAGACGTGGCTGGTCTTGCTCGAGGTGGGCCCCTTTGTGCTGGCCTTCCTGGCGCTCTGGCGCTCCTCCTCACTGGGGGGGGGGGGGGAGAAGGAGAAAGAGAAGAGAAAGAGACAGAGAGAGAGAGAGAGAGAGAGAGAGAGAGAGAGAGAGAGAGAGAGAGAGAGAGAGAGAGAGAGAGAGAGAGACAGACAGACAGACAGACAGACAGACAGACAGACAGACGGACAGACAGACAGAGGAGAGCGAGAGAAGAGGAGACAGAATGAGCCCTCTAGATGTGCAGCCATATTTTTTCTCTGTGGCTTTTCGGTACAGAAAGCAGCATATATAAAGGAGCTTTGTGGAAGAGAAATGAGGAGAGGCACAAAAGTTAGATGAGGAGAGAAATATATTTTGTTTGTGTGTGTGTGCGCACATGTCTGTGTGTGTGTTTGAGCATGTGTGTGTGCATGTGGACGTGTACAGTATATGTGTACGTGTGCGCCTGTGATCCTGTTGACAGGTAAGCCTTGCCTATTCTGTGGACATGAACAAAGTCGACCTTGGTCTGTGGACAATGGAGGATAATCCACACAGATCATTCTCAGGGTAGGTAGGACTGCCTCATGACAACAAAAATAGGAGCAGTTCATCACCTCTTAATTGACGGTAGTCCCTAAACACATGCACCCACACACGGCCTATCCAGATTGAATGAAAGACAGATTAATTTTATTAGACAACATGTTGTCTTTTTATAGTTGAATTGGTGACAGATATATCTTCTGAATGATTTGCTGAGGTATTTCAGCCCTGCTACTGGCACGCAGCATTTAAACAAAGTAATCTGAGAGAATCGGATTATCTGACAGACGATAGAATTAGTATTTTGGCTTTGCAGTATGACATGTATTTTTTATTTTTTTTTAAATTATAAATAAAGTAAAGTATATTAAACTGAGACAATGAATATACAAACCATTCAGATAACATTGCAGCCACATACGCTTCGTCATCACTCAAACTCATGAAAAACACCAACTAAGTAACTTAGTCTTGTCATGAATGTAAAAGGTCACAATAATCTCTCATAATTCTAATATCTCCACACTCAAATCAAATGTAATTAATAGCGTTTCAAACTGTCTGCTGTGACAAATTAACCTTTCCACAATTTCCCTTTAACGGTTGAATTTGATGAATAACAGATGAGTACTGAGCCCTGAGGCATTACTCCAGTGAAGACACGTTCTCATGTTACCATCACGCCCATGTCACACACAAAGGTACAGGACACCAGCAGATGGAGACATCAGCCCAAACTAGGATTTTTCAGTCACTTTGCCAGCCATAGTCCTCTGACTGGAGATCCCGACCGCTGCTAATAATATCATCAGCTAAGCCGAAAACACTTCTGTAACCTCTTACCTTATTCCCTGGTCTGACCTTGTGACGCCTGTACTCTTTCACACCATGCCCTCTCTACCTCCCCTGGTAATACCTCACCTTCTTTTTCTCTAACCATGCAGCCGAGTTTTGAAATAGCCAATTATCTGTCTCTATGTCTGTGTCAGTCTCTGTTTGTCTCTCTCTTTCTCTCACTCCTCTTCTCTTCATCCCTCATCCCATTTTTCCCATGGGGATTCGATCTGTCCATTTTGATTACCTGGCTCTAGGGAGCATGTAGAGGATGAAGGAGACAAGGAGGCGGAGAAAGTAGTATACCAGAGCGAAGAAGGCAGGCAGGAGAGCTTTATTGCTCCAAGGGTCTGAAAAGGGTTTCAGGGGGTCATGAGCAGAGGCAGGGGGGTTCCACACTACTTCTACCATTTCGGATTGAGTTGGGGAGTCTGGAAGATCGAGAGGAGATGTAGATAAAGCTTTGGATGTGGGGACAGTCGTGGGGACGGCTGTCAAGGATGTGGTGGAAGTTTTTGCTTGAAGTGAGGGAGGAAGAGAGGGAGTTGGGAGAATGGAGGACACTGGAGCCTTCAGAGAGGGATGACTGTGGGGAGAAGGCGGGGGTGCAGGAGAAGGAGGGGGATGGACAAGAGGAGGCTCAGAGAGAGGAGGCCAAACTAGTGGCAGTTCAGCTTTAGGAGGTGCAGCCTGAGTCCTAGCCTCCTCAGGATGGGGGTTCTCTCCTGCTGGGGTGGGGGGTCCCTCCTCCTCTACAGGAGGGCTTTGGGAAGGGGTGGGGGTCTCAGGGGCCGCAGTATCCCACCTCTGCCAGAAGGGGTCAGACTCCTCTCCATCGTGGGACCCAAGTTCCTTTGGTGAGAAGCCATCGCTCAAGTAGTTGGCGTAGAAAAACTGGGCCGCAAAGTTCATCGTCGTTGGCAGACCTCCACTGCACCGCTTTAGTCCCAGACTGCTCACCGTCCCTCTGCCGCTTGCCCCTGGTCCTCCCCGGGTCTGTGACGAACAAGGCCTCACGAGGTGGAACACAGGAATACAGGGATACAGACTCAGAGCGCTCCCACGGTCACAATGCGCTGACCGCTCTCTCTCTCGTCGGGGCAATTTAAGGAGGGATTACTCAGGCCACATGCTCTCCAGACCCGCCTCCCGCCCCCGGGGCCCCGCCCAGACGCTCTATTCCGGTCGCAGACCTAGATTAAACCCCCCCCCCCCCTCTGTGACGTGTTCTAATCAGAAGCTCTAAAAGGATAGCTACAGACTTAAGGTTTATCTAAGGAACAATGATCTGAAGGGTGGATGTAGGAGCCGGCAGACAGGGAGGCTGGGTGGGAGATGAGACTGTGGTCTGCACCGGATGGAGGAGCAGATGGGGTGATAAGTAGGTGAAAGGGAGAGAGGAGAGTTGAGAGAAAAAGAGAGTCGGCCTGAGACATTGTGGGGTGGGTCAAGAGCCAGAAAGAAAACGATAGACAGACGGGAAGAGAGAGAAAGAGACAGAAGCAAGGGGGTGAGGTGTTGGGTAACGACCCGGCGTGCAGATAATACTCACATCCAGAGGCAGATCAGAGGACAGAGGTCTCCCCCACCTCTGAACTTTGACCTAGCTAGCAAAGACGCAAAGCGCTTCCACAAAGTCACAAGACCAATGGACATGAGTCAGTGATCCCCTCCATTCCTCAGACTTTAGTCTTTGACTTAACCCACTTAAGAGAACAAAGTCCTTCAGGATGTGCAGTTGTGTAATGTTGGAGACTGCTGAAAGAAGAACATTTCCTAAAACTGTTGACTGTTGCAATCAACTGACTGACCACAGACCCTTTCATTCTGTCAGGTGTGTGTGTGTGCTTATGTGTGTGTGTACTTTTTCAATGTCCAGATCCAGGACCAAGTCATTGTGCGCTCTCTTTTAGACAATGAACCTTGACTTCAATCTTGGCTGGTAGGCTCACTTCCTTTATAAAGTATACTAAGAACAATTAAACAACATTAGTGGCATGAGGCTCTTACGTAGCTTCTGCTTGGGATTGGCCTTGGCAGAATAGCCAGGGAGGGAGCCAGGAGAGAAAACAAAGAGAAAAGTCACTCACTGCTGAGGGTCATAACGACATCCTAAATGCTTTAGACTAGAAGGTCATTAAGAAGACGTTAGAAGATGAGGATAACAGGGAGACTAACCCTCTTTTTGTCTCTCCCCCTTCTCAGTTTATTGTTTGGGTTAGGGTTAGGGTGTCTCTCTCTCTTTCTCTCTCTCTCTCTCTCTCTGGTCTCTCTGGTCTCTCTGGTCTCTCTGGTCTCTCTGGTCTCTCTCTCTCTCTCTCTCTCTCTCTCTCTCTCTCTCTGGTCTCTCTCTCTGGTCTCTCTGGTCTCTCTGGTCTCTCTCTCTCTCTCTCTCTCTCTCTCTCTGGTCTCTCTCTCTGGTCTCTCTCTCTCTCTCTCTCTCGGTCGGTCTCTCTGAATCTGTCTGTATCTATGTTTGTCTCTCTCTCTCTCTCTAATCGTTCCAAGTTCCAATGTTGTTGCTGGAATGACCATGGGAAAATGCTGTCCTGTGAGTGTATTTGTGTGTGGTTGTTTGAAAGAGTGACAGGATGATCCCATCACCTCTGTGTCTCCATTGCAGGGCCAAGCAGTCTGTGACACTGCAGGTCAGCGTGACAGAGGATGGACACTGGCTGGGGGCCAAAATTGTTTTCATGTTACCTACGAAATGTATGATGTGGAATACAAACTTCACTTACGTAATGTATAGAATCCACCTCCATCCATTGTTCTTAATATGGAACAGGACTGTAAGCTCCTGTTCTGTGTTCTTTTTATATAATCCACTTAGATAACTATCATCCCTCTCCTCTTGTCCTTTATCTGTGTATTTACTGTAACATGGATCCAAGGACAAGGAGAGCAAAGGGCTCATCCTCTCCACTGTTCCACCTCTCTCTTCTCCTTCCCCCTTGTTTGATCCCCTCACTTGCTTTTCCCCCACTTTCTCACTTGTGCTTAACCCTCCATAGATCTTCTTAAGTGGCCAGACAGTGACCACCTGACCAAGCCAAAGACTAGTCTAGCCATGTGTAGTACATAAGACTCTCTGTGGTGTTTGTGTGTGGACTGAACACTGAGTATTTATATGAATGTGTGTGTGTGTGTGCATTTTGTCAGCACATCCCAATAACAATTTATAAACAGTTCACAAACAGACATTCTACTGCTCCTCATCAGTGGTTTACTATTGGCTTGCAGTGTTCACTGCAAACAGGCAGTCTAGAATCTGTAGAGTCCTGCTCTTACCCCAAAATGTCCCTCCCTCCCTCTCTCCCTCTCTTGCTGCCTCCCTCGCTCCTTCTCTCGTTCCCTCCCTCCACCTCTAGCCCCCTCCCAGATAGAGAGCTTTTGTTCTGCATTTAATGTTTTCATTAGGAAACTGGGCGCAACCCAGTGAGAAGGGGGAGAGAGAAAGGGTGACTGTGGGGCAAAGACTGACAGAGGAGAGTGAGAGAGAGCGAGGGGGAAAGGAGCTTGTTATAGACCAGTTATAAATCAGGAATTCTGTGAGCACTGAAAACATTGTAAGTAGTTCTGCTTCTCTATCCCTCTCTCTGTCATACCTATTCCTACCTATTCCTATCTGTGCTAGCGCAGGTTACAGTTTCTGCTCTCTCTCTCTCTCTTCAGCTGGACTCCAGGCTTCCTGTCCACCATGACCCGCCCCTTCACCTCCACCCTTGGGCTCCTCATGCTCCTCATTGGCTTCGCAGTGGCAGGTAAGTGACACGTTTGGGTGTAGCAGGGCTCAGAGGTCAGGGTGGAGCGTTCAGTGGACACGGAGGCTTGTGTCAACAAGCCATGAGTAGATGGCAGGCTGCGATGGAGATGTGTGCTTAATCATCATTGGGGGATTGTTTTGGGAGTAGCTTTGTAGGACTGAAAACAAGTTGACATTTAATTGGGTCCTTGTACGTGAACATGTCACAATTTCTCTATAAATGCTCATATCTTTTGTTTCCAGTCTAAATATGTTTTTCTGAGTTGCATGCAGCTTTCAATCTGCATATACTGTAAGAGTTTCTTCCCAATGTTGTGTATGTGTGACACGTGTCTGAAAGTATGGAGTACTTTACGGGGGTGATGGTTGGATGAAAATGTGTGTTAAATGTGTGTGTGTGTGCATGTGCATATCTACTAAGTACATCTGTTTCTTATTGTACTGAAGCTCTTGCATTGCTTCAAGTAACTCTGTCACAACAATCAAATATTTATTGACAAAAACTCTTCCTCAAGCATGTAGTTTCGGCCATTTCCATCTTACTAACAACCTTTCAGAGAAACTCACAAAAATGTTGGCTGTCCACACATAAGCAGCTCTGTGTAACATCACGCAGGGTTGAGAAATCACTTTTGATGAGGCCTGTGTGTAAATGTGAATGACTTCACACGGCAGGAATGACCAACTGCAGAACATACACACACATACACACACACACACATACACACACTGGTTTCCCAACACCGTATTGATCCAGGATAATTTGGGAAAACAAGGGAAGTGTTGTCTTTCGCATGGCCAGAGCATTAGGAGAGCATGTGGGGAGGATCCCTGGTGCCCTGACCTCATGCTTTGGCCTGAGCTAGCTTCTCAATGACATATCCCACTGAGTACCCTGACTGCCCTCCTGCAGAGTGGAACATTAGGACGAACACTTACAGGCTAACATAAGACACAGGTAACAGCATAAACCCCACTCACACAGAAACAATCATACGCACACAAACAAACTACGCATTACCGGTAAGGGCCAGTTCGCAGGGAGGATTGTGTGTGTTCCTATCTGTGGGATGCTGTGTGTTTTTTTCCTATGGTCTGTTTCCTCTGAGTGTGCTAGTCAATTTGTTTTAACCCCCTGCTGCAACTGGGACATAATACACACAGGACTGTTCATTCATCACACACATCATCATCCATTTCTCTCCTGCTCTCTCGCCCCCACTTTCAAGAAATGTACACACATGCACACACACTCCCTAGACGCACACACACACACACACATTCCCATGACCCCCCTCCCCCCTTCCGCATACACACCACACACTCTCCCTTGACAGGGTTTGCTGTTTGTGGTCTTTTGGTGCCCCTCTACAGTCATGGCCAAACCAGAAGTCAGAACAATTGGGAATACTGGCATGCGGCAACAAACCACCTCACTCCAATTACAGATGCTAGACTGTAGTGGAATCAGAAAATTCAGGCATTTCCCGTTTTAAGAAAGAGTCTTCCTGTGTTGACGTGGATGATCATCGATCATCTGATGGATTTTTCTTACACTTTACTTGATTCGCTCCCAACAAATTGATCTCTTTTACAGTTATGAGAAACCTAGTTTTCAAGAATAGCTTCCCTTGCAATCGAACTTTGCCAAACAGCTCATAGTCTAACCCCCGAACTTAAAGGACACACGGACAGTCCTCGGTCTGTGAATATCTGAAAAGCTGAAACCGACATCTGGCGTGTTTGATACGTTCATTGAGAGAAATCTGAAGCAAAGCTCCTATCTCATGTCCATTTGCAGATCTGCTTGGCTCCTCTCCTGAAAATATTTGGCATGTCACGGGCCTGTGTGTAATGAAGCTTATAAAACGGTTCTGTGGGAGAGCTCTATAAAAACAGCAGAGTCGGTGCTAACTCACCACTGCTCTTGGCAGGGCACTGGAGGGCCGTCGGAGGCCTTCAGAAAAACTCAAGTTCCTTATCTGCTGTTTATACTGTACTGTACTGTACTGACAGGCAGGCTATGGACAGCTGTGGACAGGAGAGATTAATCGTGATACTGTGGACCGTTACATGAACAGTGTGTTGTATTCTGACAACTCTGTAGCTTTTAGTATGAGTTTAAGAGAGATGTAAGAAGGTAAAATGGAGGCTGTTGGCATGTAGAGGGCAGAGTGTGTACAGTACCAGTCCTGTGATGATGTAAAAACAGGAAGTGGAAGTATGCAGTGGAGAAAACACAGGACTCGATACAGCATTTTAATTTAATTTTTTATTTAACCTTTATTAAACCAAGAAGGGGTCCTTGACAAGTTCACAAAATAATCAACAAAGTCAGTTGAAGGAATACCTTTAGCAGATTCTGGCCTCTTTCTGGAATGACACTATTAAATGCAACACTTTTGAAAACAAACTTCAGCCTGGAGAGAGAACAAACTATGAGCTTCAAAGGGGAAGGATAATTGGTCACATAAACACTTTACAGTCAAGAGAAATAGGTGGAACAATGTATGGAGTCAGTCTCCACCCAGCAACCAACAGCCATTAAAAAGCACTTTGGTTACAGCTGACCACCTCATGGTTCCTGAGAGCTGGCGTCCTCCACCCACATGTGCACTGACTACATCAGACATTAAAAAGGATGTCAGTGAATGAGAATGTGCGGACATTGCTCTAGACTACAGTCTCTGGAACAGCTGCATCTTCTCTTCATTTATTCTAAGGTCACTGAAATGGCCTTATCTGATCCCAGTTCAGTTTGTAGCAGCACTGTGTCAGCAGAAACAAAGGCCTGGTCCTGGGCTGTGGTGTACTGAGTGGCTGCCTTGCAGACTGCCTGACTGCAGAGATGCAGAGGGTAGCTAATAGGAAACACATGGAGTGAGCAGTGAACATTAAAGGGAAGGAGGAAGAGAGGGAGGGAGGGAGATGGGAGGGAGATGGAAGAGAGATAACATTTGTGTATGAGAAAGACAATCAAAATGAGTCTGAAAGTTTGATGTAATGGTACTGCACTCGAATGGTATACTTTGTAATGTGCCATGGAATGATGTGATGACCCTGGAACTGTATTGTTTTGTTTTAGGACCTGCTGAGTCGAACCTCCTGCCCAGGACTGTCCGGGCGAGTGCCTGTCAGGAACATGGATCTCTCCATAACAGACTGGATGTAGTCGAGAAGGTTAAGTCAAATTTGAAAGAGCCTTTTATAGAAATGGGAGTTGTTTACAGAGAAGACATTTTAGATCCCATCTAGACCCATCAGTGTTTCTCCCTGAACATAAACTCCCGTGGCATACTGTTGACCCAGTGTCCCCTCTCTGTGCTCTGCAGCGTGTGGAAGAAACCGTCAGCAAATTGGAGACAGAGCTGGCTCTTCTGCTGGATGCCATTGAATCCCCTGAGTGGAGCCCCCTGCTGGACACCAGAGGCAAACCTGAGGTGGACATCCTGGATGGTCAGGGAGAGAAAGGAGGCTCCTAAACCAACCATAAACAGGAAACAGAACAAGAACTAGTGTTGGTGTAGAAAGCTACTGACTGTGTAAGTCAGTCACTTAGAGGAAGTAGGAGTGAGGATTTACGTAACTGACATGGACAGACTCTTAAATATACTTTACTTTAGTTCCAAACCTGTACTGTTGTATTGTATGCTACATTGGACCTAGCATGTCCTATATACATCCTGTAAACCAAAACAAGCCCCTTTCTAGAGAGCACACAGGCTTATGTACAAGGTGGTACAGTTGATAGATCTCGACACTAATTCTTAAATACACTCGTCTAATCCTCCAGCACTCTTCTCCTTTTGTCTGTCTTAGCCTCTAAACCATTTTCTCACCAAGACTGACACACATCTTGAGGTCAAGTGTACTATACCATCTTCAAAACAGTGTGTTGTTATCAAGTCTCAAATGAACCTGTATCTGCTGCTGTATCACTGTGGCCCTCCTGTGGTAGTTTGCTACACAAAACAGAACATCATAATAAACAAGTCAGTCTATTTTACTGGGAGGAGTTCATTTTATTTATCAAAGCAGTTAAAGCAGCATGTTTCAATACACCGAGCAGTTTGAATAGGTACAGTACAAGGCTTTCACTGGGACCCCAGCTCGGAAGTGTATTCCCCCGAAGATTTCTACGATACAGAACATAAGGCAAAACATAACCACTTTAGAGAAGGGTGACTCTTATTGAAAGTGTTTTTTCGACAGAACACTACTGTTACATTACATAATGGTTCTACAAGGGCTGGACATTATAGCTGTGAGGATAATGACTGTGAACCAATTGATGGGGAAAGTGCTGTTGCTTATTCTCGATGCCTTTTGAAATGTTATTAATGTTAAGATGGGTACTTACAACTTAGTTCATTTTTGGGTGTTTATGCAAACAGGATTAAATCAGAAATGGTGAAACTGCATTGATATCACTGACATAAAGGACAGTACCATGGTTTCGTATTGTAACTTTGATATCATCAACATTTTAAAACTATCCTGTCAATAATAATAAATTTATAAATTATTGACACATAATTACATACCCACATTTGACCATTAAAACAGTTTATTCTGATTGTGTAGACAGTTTTAAGACGTCGGTTCCAAGTATTGGTTGGGTTTTTACTCACAATATCTGTAGTCTGAGGACAAACATTCTTCAAATCCTATGGATTCTTTGCCACACGAACACTACCAAAGCACATAAACCTAGACTTACCCACAGGAACACTGAGCGCAACAGCTTGACAATTTACCATCCACTCAGCAAGGAAGCAGCTTGGAACATACCATAAAGACAATCTATTGGATACCAGAATTACTGCATATCATCTCGAAATATCATGCTGTCTATGAAACGTTGGGAATAAATAATTTATACAGTCATATATGAGCTAATCTTGCTCAGCAAACTTGTAAATCAAACAGACAGTCAAGCAGGACGGGGCTAAGGTGATTGGATGTCAATCACTGAAGCCATGTACAAGTTGGGGTACGCTAGTGCCAGTGGCTTGCACATGCACACATCAGTCTTTGTGACCCTAGCATCACGCTCTTGCACACTCCTGCTGTTAACACGGTCAGCGCATGCAAAATAGAAAGGTTTGAGTAGGGTTAGAGACTAATCAAGTTTATCCCCATCATGTTTTAAAGATGTTTCTCAACTGCCTCATAACGTTTCCTTTCAGAGGCATCTTCGTTCAAATATAGAATCTAATGGTATTTTACTATTCCCGAAAGAATTTTGTATATTTATACTAACAATAAATGATTGTATACAAATGATTTTCACTCGCAGAAGGAACACTGAATCTATACTCTACAGAGAAGAAACGTACATTCACACACTCAAGTTCCTTAGAAATGGCTATGCAAATGGTAAAAAAGCTTTGGCATATTTGCCTACAAGTTGTGCCTGCACACTTGGAAATAAGATCAGAACAACACCGTATGAAGATTTGGCTTCATACAACTGTTAGTTTAGTTACATGTAGTTTAGTAAGCAGTCCCACATAAAACTGTGGAGAGTTAGGTTAGGCTATTTACACAATTCTACTTATCAGGCCTTAGGGGTTTTAAGGTGGACTATGCTACATGTTCCCAGATATCCAGGCTGAGATTTAATGGCACCACCTTAAAAGTACCACTATCACTAATCAACTAAAGAACTCAAAGTATCTACACAGCTACACAAACCCAACATAGCCCCGCAACTGTTTCCGTAAGAGAGTTGTTTAGGATTAACAATAGTCTTCAGTGATCTTCCACACGTTCCACTCCGAAAAACTGTAACACTGCTTAGAGGTCCTTGAAGCGGCCAGATGGAGGTGAATCCTGTGTGGTTCCTTCGTGGGACAACGTTGTGTGCGACAGTTCTCAGAGCATGTAGGCATGGTCAGAGACACGACACTGAGGTACTGAGATCAACCACATAGAAATCTTTTTCTTTTCATCACCCTTTTCAAGTTACAGCATCTCTGCGAATCATATACGGTTTGGAAAAATGACTTGGCACACTACTCAATACGGAGAAAAAAGAACATACTAGCATGCAAATGCATACTGTACATGTAGCCGTAATTGCCAGGAGATTAATAACTATTGATTAACAATCAAAACCACTTCCAGTGGGTTTGTTAAGTATTGGATGCGTCTAAGTGATTAATTTCTCCCACAAAGCCTCCCTATCCTAGAGGGACCATAATGTAAGCGTTTATTCAATAAAGGTTCACTCACTTCAACTGAAACTACATATATCCTCCTTGGAAATGCTCAATTAAAATTTCCAATGCATAACACTGTATTGGCATACTGGCAAAATAGTGAACACTTAAAAAGGATATACTGGTTGTTAATATGAAAGGCATTCTGAGATATCTTAACAACTGTCATACTGTTGTTGGAAGAAAAAAAGTGATGAGAAAGAGGGGCATAGAGAGAGAGAGAGCTATGCAGGCAAAGAAAGAGAAAAGTGCCTGACTCTACTGAATAATTCAACATCACTGTCTGAGTTTGCCCTGGTAGATACATCAACACCAGGCTGAGCCTTCTTCTTCTCCTCTGCTAAAATCAACACCGCTCCCACAACAGGGCTCCTATTGCTGTCTGTGTCGTCATGCTCTTGGAACAGTGGCTTGTGATCATGGCCTCTGGACAATGACAATACTCATTACCGATCATGCTATACTGTTGGTTGCATAGAACTGAGGGGGCATTGTGGGCGGTGCCTGTCTGGAGCCTGCTGGGGGCTGTAGTGCCTGGTCGATGCTACAGAGGGGAATATAGGGGAGCTATTTTGGCTCCTGCTGTGCGTTCTTGCAGTCATGGCTAAGTAGGAAAGGTTTGAGTATCTATAGGTATGTTGCACACACACATACACTCACGGGTGCACAAACACACACACACGCGTAGTAGCCGGAGACACCACAGGGGGGCACTGTGGTGCTAGCAGCTGCCGGGTGATGAGCAGACAGAGCCGCACATGCTCAGTTTGGAGGAGGACTCAGGCTCGGGTTCGGGGTCTGGCTCGGGTTCGTCGTCCTCTGTTCCCCCCTCGGCCTCCCCATCGCCACTGGCATCGTCTCCCCCTGCTTGGGCAACACCCTCGCACTCCGCACCCTCGGATTGGCCTTCCTCCGGGCCCCTTTTCAACCTGAGACGCAGGTGGACACACGCGCACGCACAAAAACAGAGAAAGAAAGAAAGAAAGAGAGAGACAGACAGAATCAGACAAACAGAGGCGGAGAGAAAATGTGAGGGTGATTCACAATGGGAGTCTGAGTCTGCTATACCATAAGGTCCACGAATTACGGCTGAACCCAGTCATATAAATAGAAATCTGGAAAATCCATTAATTACAGTAATAAGGAAACTCCATTTGCCATGCAGGATGGCTTCCAAAGCACGCAGCAATGGCAGACACTGGTAAATAATAAATGAGGTAATAATTTAGAGCAGCGCTGAACCAATATTCTGGATAGAAGAGCAGACCCATTTTCAAAGTCTTATGAGCTTCAGCACTCGAACCCTATGATGAGTGCTCTTCATCCTGGCATAAACAATAGATAAGTCCTACAATATCAGTCAATTTATCTACAATTTACATATCTCAATTGTTTGAAAGTGGGAGGTCGCTGTCAATTGAGGAAGTAGACAGATACCAGCTATTAGATGGTCATTGGCTTCAGACATTTAGTATTTTACTACTAGAACTCCCTTCAAATGACATCAGGCAACAATAAGACTAGGGCCACCGTCGCAAACAATCTCATTAAATCTAATGAAGCATTTGTTTTCTGAGGTTGGTTATGGGTTATAGAAATGTAGAACAACACAAGATGTTTTGTTCCTTGTTCCTCTCGGTTCCTCTCGGCTGATGGGGGGCTCTTACTTCTCCCGGTTGAAGATCATGAACTCTTGCTGCACTACTTCAAGGCACTCCTGTAGATACTCATTCTCCTGTGGAGAGGAGGTGGGGGAGAGTCATCATTACGCCAACACTCACCACAGATCAATCATCACCTCAGTCACTCAACAACATGACCTGACGCGTGACAAATGGCCCTGTGTTACCCCCTTTGAAATCACGACTCTGATTTGTTTGTGTGCTTTTCCTTCAAATTGGATGTTTGGCATGGGCCGAAAATAGAACCTCATATTTCCAAAAGCACTTGGGGGCATGACAACACTACTGAAGGCTTCATAATTTAATCATCTAGGTAATAACCCAGTCTCCCCCCTCCAAACATACACACACACACACTCACACACATTTCAAGCCTGGAGAAGTGCACCAGCTATTGTTAGAGATACAAGCCTTACCCTCTCATATCACAGAGAGATCCGATCTCGATAACACAGGGAAGGTCGACTTTAATAACCAGGAGATGATAATGATTGGCTTGAGCTGATGAAAACTTGTCAGATCTCATAAATATTGATGGGTTGTCTGAAACCCATGGTAAATAAAAGTTGCAATCACGGATAGTAAGATGGTTTGGACATGGAATCTCAGTAGCAAAGTGACTGTGTGCTAGGTGCAGGGAGTGGTGCTTGGAGGGATGGGAATCTCAGCTGAGGAACAGAGTGTACTGTAATGGGTGCAGCTTGTGCTCTGGGTTGAACAGTTAACACACACACGCACAAGGTCAGAAAAGCCCAGAACCCGATTTTTCTGTCAAGTTGTCCTAAACGCCCCGTAAATGCTCATTGGTAACGGTGCATGACCAATAAGGGTGGCTGACTGGCAGGGACCCCTAGAGGTGCTGGGACACTCACAGACTGGGAATCCTTGCTGTTGTCTCTGGACCTGTTCTTGGCCAGTCTCTTCTTCTTCTTGTGGAGAGGCCGAGACTCGAGGATCATCTCCTCCAGCTCGAAGGTGGGGTCGCAGTGGAGACGACCCTTCTGCAGGAGCCACAGGCACACGTTTGAGGGGCAGGCATGCGTCATTAGGCACACACACGTGTGCATGCACGCATCCAGGCACACATACGCCCCAAATTGAAATGTTCCGACTTCATTGACATGCATTACGTGGTTCTATTCCCTTCCTAGACATACAACATAATTACCTGAACATATGAGCAAACGTAACATTATATCTATTATACTGTACGTTAAGTAGCCCACAGAATTCAGCTTTTGATTAAGTTAGTTGGCATAGTCAGTCCATAGGATGTTTGTCTGTGTGTGGTCATGTCTGTCTGATGTGACCGGTAGTAACCCTCTCACCCTCTGTGTCTTGCTCTCTCATTCAGCCTTATTAATCTGATCACTATCCTGCACTAGACACCACTGCCCTGATAATTGCATCAGAACTGTCCACACACACACAAACACACACACACACACAGCCTTAGTCTATGTGCTTGAGGCCAAGGAAGGTGATGAAAGTATTTTGGCTTACTGCTAGACACGTTGTCTGTTGTAATGTCTATAGTATGTCACCTTCTACCACTCACCGTGTGGCTCCAATCCTGATGTGTTTTCTGTAGCTTACCATCCCCTTCCCTGTCTCTCCTGTCTCACCCTCCTGCTGCCCACACCCGCTCTGCTGGCTTCTGCTTAGCATAACTGGCTGTTATTGAGTCAGCAGTGCACATAAACTATGTTATATGGCTTTATGTGTGTGCATGCGTGACTGTGATCTAGATGGTTCCCACTCACGTTGGGGACAAAGCCAGCATCCATCTTCTTCTCGTACACGGCGTCCCAGTTGACGTCAGCGAGGTAGGGAGCTGTCTGCATGTGAGACAGGCTGGAGAAACGGTGCTCGGGGTTCACCGTCAGCAACTAAGACACACACACACATTACAAAAACAGCCAATGTCACTTTTCCAGAACGAATGTCACCTACACCTACCTATGGCTTCCGGGCCATACGTGTGACAACCACACAAGCACAACATCAGAAAAACAAAATGTCACAGTCACATAAAGGCTGCGTTCCGCCTAAAAGTGTATTTTTAATTTCCTCCATATTTAAACGAACAAAAGTGAAAAAGAAATATCAAACTAGTTTGAGCACTTAGAACACAACAGTAAATCGTCGAGGCATGTTCACCAATAGGGGGCCCTCTTATGTCAGTCAAGGGAGAAATAGGATCCAAAAATCGAAACCCTCCACTGATCAGAAGGGATAAAATCAAGACCAAGATCATTTGTCAGAGGGTGAAACTCAATCTATTTGAGCGGCATCAATTATGATGGTTTCCTAATAGAGTAACAGCTGTTTGCTGTTCACCTTGGGACAGCTTAACACTATGTGATGTGCTGGGATGTGGTTCTGTTGTCATGGAAACCATCTCTCCCCCCCACTACCAAAAAAATGTCTGAAGCTGACTCATTCGTCTCCCCGGAGGCCTGGTTTGGTCTGTCTCTGTGGAGTTCAGGCATGGTTAATCGATTAGCAACAGAGCGGAATGGACCGATGCCATCACTCTGGAGCACCTTCTGACAAGTCACACACAATCGCACACATGGGCACAGAGATATAAACAGGCACACACACAGACACAAACACACACACACCCTGGGAAGTCTCTCAGACTCCATCTGTTTCTCCATCCTCCTCAGCCCCGGTCCGTACCCCTCTCTATCTCTCTCCCCTTCCCCCTGTCCCCCCCTCTACCCCACCCAGGTCAGCAGTTCTCTCTCTCTCATTCTTCCTGACCAGCCATTACACACCTTTTTACCTCCCAACCCCCGCCCCTTCCCTCAGCCTCCATTGCCTCTCCACCTGCCTACACCTTTCTGCACAAGCTCACCTTCCTCATGAGAGAGACCAGGTCTTTAGGCCAGGCTGGGCTGTACTGCACACTGACTGTGCTGAAGAGCTGCATCAGAGACTCCACTGAGTTACTGGCATGGATGTCGTAGGGTCTCTGAGAGAAAGACAGAGGAAAACCCGACACGGGTGAGAAAAAGGTCCCTAACAGCTTAGCTGCAAACACGTCAACTCCATCTCCCAGCATGCCTTACCCATCCACGCATCACTTCGAAGACCGTAACCCCTAGTGACCACCAGTCTACTTCAAAGGCATAGCCTGTGCCTCCACTGACAAAGGACTGGAAAATCTCTGGGGCTGAGAAGAGATTTCAAAAAGAAGGAAAGAAATAAGGGAAAGAGTCAATAAACAAGAATGAATCAATGACCCACAATTAAAACCACTGAAAGCCTTTCAATGTTTGAGATAGACTTCATCTTACCCATATAGGGCTTGGTTCCAGCTAAGGCTGTAGCTCTCTCGCCATTCTTGATTATCGTGGCAATGTTGAAATCTGTCAG